>NW_027108469.1:120315-126517 GCF_000696795.3 Halyomorpha halys
ATATATAATTTAAGAAAAATAACCTGTTAGGTAAAAGGGAAGACAATCCAGGTTGACAACATCCCTCTTCCTTGTCAAAAAAAAAAGGTGGATTGCGCAAGGAAACAGTTCAATCAATCAAACAGTTTTTATTAATATATAGATTTGGGTATGATGTCTATTGTCACCACTATACTATGTTTAAAAAATTAAATCTGTACAGAGATACGTAACTATTTATTTATTACAACCTTTTATATCGTTCTGTTGATTTAGAAATGTAAGTAGAACAAGAAACTCCTACAAGCTATAGGATAGCTATGAAATGGCTAACAAGTGCACTATCTAAGGAGCAGTGGAGGGTGAGCTGGAAATGAGGGGGAAAATGCATATGATACCGGCTAAGGAAAAGTGAACAACTATTCCCCTGATAGGAAAAGAAGTCTTCTCGGGAACCTCAACAGATGATATTACCACAACAGAAAGACACTAAAGAAAATTTGATTATTCGATTGCTATTTTATGGGGAAAAAATAAAGTAATATATAAAAAACAAAACGAAAAAGTCCATTCATTTAAAATATGAGAACTAATGACACATAAATGGGATGCTTAACGAATTAAAAATTAACTACTCTTGCAATTAAATAATTTCATATTAAACCTTCACTACTTATTATATTCTATTTTTTTTTTTTTAAATAATTATAATAGTTTTCATTGACCCATAATAACACAAACTGCCAGAAACAAGGGCAACAAGGATTAGAGTTTTAAGTATTCATTCATGCCTATAAAGACTAAAAAGAGATAAATTAAATTATTACAAATAGGTATCAACCCTTTTACAACAAATTTCAAAGCTGACCAAACCCACTAGTTTCTAACTTTGCTTCCTCTTCAATTTCGGTTAATCCTCCTAGGCGTCTAAAAGGAAGATGGCCTCTAGACCTTCGACTCCATAAAGATTACCAATGGGTAGATTATTCACAAACCTGTATCATGTCATTGTAATACTAACATTACATAATAGTTTTATATTTATGTAATAGAGTTGTAAATTTCATCAAATAAACAAAAAAATAATAACAACAGTAGCAATACAAAAAACAAGAACGTATGATAAGCGAATAATGTAATTACTTTTTACCTTTTATATATTAGATATTAATATTTCTTAAACATTTTACTTTCCAATGGAATATTATACTTTTAAATTGATATTAATATTTACAGATTTTTTTTTCCTTTAGGCAATTATCAAATTATTTTAAACTATATATTTATCAATTATGTTATAAACAATAAGCGATAGTTAATATTTAAAATAAACAAATTTAAAGGTACTTTAGGGAAAGAATATTTGGAAAAGTTGATATATAAGCTCTGACAGACCATTCTAATAAAGAAGAAATTTTTTTTTTGGAAAATTTGACATTTAAGTCCTGTTAAACTATTTCAATGAGGATAATATCTCATTAAGCTGATATTAAAGAACATTCATAGCTTCTTGGTATAATGTGTTTAATGAACATAGTTGGAGCCGTTTTCGAAAAATATGAAACACCAATATACACCAAAGGAACATTTTGGCTATGCTGATTTTCACGAAAAAGTTGTAACATTTTAAGCGTTTATAAATCTAAAATATGAATTATCAGTTTTATTTAAACTTTTTGGTCTCAGGGACCCTTAAAACATATAGTTCCGCTAAAAACTCCGCTTGAAATTTTCCATGATCACAATACTCTTTTCTTTAGTATGTATTTAATACAAAGATGAGTGGAAATATCATTTCCAAAATCAAATTTCAAAGTATAAATTTATAGTTCCTTGGTTCCATCCTGTACACCGTCTATACAGCTTTCATTCCAATCAATCCAAACACTATCACATCACTCACCACGTATGCCGATGACACATGTGTGCTCGCAGTTAATAATAACCCATTAATTGTATCCCAAACTCTCCGCTCCAAAACTCAGATCCGCTACCTTGGACTACATTTAGACAAACGATTAATCTGAAATCCTCACACAAGACTGAAAAGACAGGAAACTGCACGTCGATTTCGACTCTTTCAGCAATTACTAGACAAGCGTTCTAAGCTTCCAACACATTACAAAAGACTGATCTACATGACTCTAATAAGGCCAATCTGGACATATGGAGTTGAGCTTTGTGGCTCCACTAAACCTTCAAATTCCTCTCGTATTCAATAGTTACAATCCTAAATCCTTCGTAAAATCCTCAATGCTCCTTACTTTGTCACAAATAAAATCATACATAAAGACCTTAAAATTTCCTATATAACCGATCTAGCCCGAACCAGATATCACTCCTTCCATTATAAACTCCTTAACCACTCAAACCCCCTAGTTTCTAACCTTGCATCCTCTTCCATTCCTGACAATCCTCCGAGGCGCCTGAAAAGAAGATGGTCACGAGACCAGCTAATGTAAAATGTCATTAGAGTGCTACCAGTGGGTAGTTGCTCTACAAGCCTGTAACACTCCATTTTAACTTAGACCATATTTACTAAATGTATTATGTAATATAGAGTTGAAAATTCCAATAAAGTTATTAAAAAAAAATTCATAGTAATTTATTTGAATTTAAATTTCTACACCGAAACCCTAATAAATAAGCGATAGCTTACAAGCTCATTTAATTTGCTTACGCCATTAGCCGTACATGCCTATACCACATACTAAAAAAAACATTGCTACAGATAGGAAAAACCAATATGAACAGTTAAACGATCTATTGTCGCAGCCACAGTACCCGTCGGCGTAGTCCCGCGAGCTGGAACAAAACATGCCCTCCTAAATAATGGAACCGAGTTAATTCTTATCACAAGTTTCCCTCGCCTATGCGTCATGTTATCAGCGCGGGGATAAATCAGCGGGAAAAACCGCAGCCGAGTAAAAAAAATTGCCTTCTGGCTCAGCACCAAAGGCACAAATTGACTGGGTCAGATTCGACAGCTGGGACTTTATTGTACATCACTGGCGCTGAGTCTGTCAACACCTACTGAACCTAAGGGAGGAAAAATTAATGATTTTTGTTGCAATAGAAATTATTATCATAAAGAAGAAGGTAAAGTGTTTAAATTGAAATATTTATTTAGAAATTTTAAAGTATATGTATGCAAACGTCCCTCTAGCTCTTAAAATCAGCTGAAATATAGGAAAAGTACCAAAGATCTGAAAATAAAAACTAATTATTTCAGTTGTGAAGGAAGGAGAGCTAAGGATCGACCCAAACAGCTACCGTACTCTTCTTAGTTGCAGGAGGAAGCTGTTAGGTTAGTGAACAATCGGTTAATCTGGCTTCTCGAAAGAAATTATCTCATAGTTCCTAAACAAGTAGGCTTTCGCTAATTCAGCTCTACAGAATACCAAGTTGCCAGAAATTGCTCAAGAAATAGATTGTTTTAAAAAACAGGAACACAGGTCGGTAGAGATTGACCTCTAAAAGGCTTTTGATAAGGTATGGAAAGAGGGCTTACTATCAAAAACAGGCAACATAGGTAAAAATCGGAAAACAATATGGCTCTACGACTACCTCAAGGGTCGAAAATCAAGAGTCAGCAAGAGAACTGCAAGGAGCCGGGCGTTCCCGAGGGTGGAGTCCTTTCCCCAGTACTATTTCTCATTTTCATGAATGATCCACCAAATGTCAAAACGTTCTCCTATAGTTTGGATGAACTTCTATTCTTGCATACATATAACTTCTATCCTTCAACCTAAGACTCTCTCCCGGAAACCTCACATCGAGCAGTCAAACCGCCTTGATGAAGGAAATTACTGGGTCGGAAAAGTGAAAATCTGAGAACATTGAAGTCCGCGTTCACTATAAATATTTGAACTCTAAAATCACTAGACCCAGTAATCAGTACAATAAGTGAACATAAATTCAGAATAATTTATATTTCTTAGTATATATGTTAAATAAATATTAGAAATATTTATAAATGTCTTCCTATAACACAAAATTATAAACAATATTTAAACATTATATGCTTAAAAGCAATGAAATCTGTTATTATTAATATTAGATTCTATTATTGAAAAAACAAAGATTCACAGAAAGAGAAGGTCAAAGTTGATTATCAGGAAATCAGTTTTTTCGAGCAATACATTTATTTAGGACAGTCCACTTCATTTAAAGATATAACAGATGAAATAAATAGAAGGATTAACACGGAATGTAAAAATGACTGAAGGATGAAACACATTATTAAAAGTCCAGTACCTTTAAGATTAAAGGCAAAGGAATTTTATATGAATCTCACACATGGTCGGCAACGGAAAATAATTATAAAAAAATGAACGAGAACACAATAGAAGTTTTACAGAAATATTATAGGTATCATATCAGGCAAAGACTGTATAGCAACAGAAAAGTAAAGTTAAAAGTCGGATTAAAGAAATGAATAACTGAAATGGAAATGGCCTGATCATGTTGCCAGACTCGATACGAGAATATGGTCCAAAATTGCTATAGAGTGGATACCAAGCGAGCACAAGAGAAGGAAAGGAAGACCAATGACAAGATGGCGGGATGAGATAGTGCAAAGAATGGGAGACTATTGGGCTACTGTGGCCAGGAATAGGTGGAGTAAAGTAATAAAGAACCTATAGTCAATTGTTAGCACATAGCATAGAAAACATTTTATTATATATCTGGCAAATTATTAATTTATTTTAAATTAATGTAATAAATCTAATTTATGAAGTTGTGGTAATTTTCAGAAACTCTTTATGTTTGAAAACCAGACTTACACCTCCCAAGACAGAGGATTTTAGTAGAATGAAAGTAAAGCTGTAATGTTTGGTTACGTTTTATGTTTAAAAGTTTAGCTGTCCTTCACAGTTCAAGTCATTAGGACCAAATAGGTTTCAGAATGGTCATAAAGGTTAATAGTTTGTTAATACTTGAAAGACGAGATGTTGTGTTTAGTAGTCAATTTAACTATTCATACCGTTAAAGGTTAGTAGAAAAGAAACATATATCATGCACTCAATAATTAAATTCGGAAATAAAGATACTGGTCAGACTATCAAATAACATAAAGAAAAATAAAGTAATCATCTTTGACAGGCATGAGGAACGCCACGCAAAAAAAGAAATAGTAATAAAAAAAGGAATGATTATTGAGAAATTTAATTAAGATACCATACTTGAGAATTGAAGAATGTTATGTTTTAACTAATTTAATAAAAAAATATTAGACGTTCAAAGCAGTAATTTTTAGTTCACATATACTCAAGTACACAAAAGACGGCCGATATATATGTGCAATGAAATAGACAAATTTATTGACGATCAAACTTTAATGTTATATGCCTCTCGTTGATTGGTCTAAATAGGAACTGCCTATACCGACGTAATTTGCTTCTGCGCCGCAAAAGATGACGTCAAACAGTTTATTTCCTTTAATAACCCCATAAGCTCGATTTGTATGGATTGTAAGTCAGCTACGTCATTTGTCTTATGTGTCAGTTGTTAACCATAGATAGAGTTAGTAGTAGAAGATTGTTAGAGGTAAGGTAAGTGAGGAATAGTTAAACATAAAAAAAGTTAAACTTATTTTATTGGCGTCAACTTTTCAGCACGGTAACTATTGCAGAGAACAAGCATGAGTATTTTTTGTTGGCTGTTTTTTGTTCTCTTGCAATAGTTAGGCCAAAATATTGGTGCTAATAAAATAAGTTTAGTTTTTTTATAATTTCAGTACTAGAAGAAGACATTCATTTATTTATGCATGAATATTCAAGAAATAGAAAATAATCTCAATCTTTTATATTGAAATACGAAAATTTTTATATTATAATAAAAATAGTATAAATTCATAATACTTTATATTACTACTGATAACTAAAATTTGTATTAAAAAGATCTTTTTTTGCAGTTGCAGAACAAAATTAACCAAATCATATAGATAATTAGATTTTTTTTAAAAATACATTTTTCCGTTTAGACTTTGTTAATTTATTTATTTATTCAGTTGGGATCGCCAAAACATCTACCAATGTTTACAGCCATTCCCAATGAAATGTACCGAATAAAAACGACGAGATTAATAGTAATTACTTTGTCATTTATTTTAAAACAGGACACCACCTGCAAAACAATATTTCTGATATTATATCCGTAATAGGTATATGGAATTCGTGTTATCGCAATGAGAACGACCTTGACATTAATAAAATATATA
>NW_027108469.1:126567-135085 GCF_000696795.3 Halyomorpha halys
TTCTCTCACTTTATACTTATAAAGTTAAAATATCTTCCCCTGCATTTCAAGCCTCTGGCCATTATCATAGAGACCCTGATATATTCATATTTTTTTACATTATATAACTTTATTTTTATTTGATTTCCTTAATTATGTTATTTCACCTACTTATTCAATTACCTATATATAAATTTTATTTTCCACTTCTTTTATCACTTTATTTTATTATTTCTATTCTGTACAATTATTTACTTTATGTCATTATGTTTATATTTTATTTTCTGTATTCATTGATTGTTATCTTGCTCTGTTCTTAGCCCTCAGGAAGGCTGGAAATTCTTGCCGAAACGTTTTGTACAATTAACTAAGTTACCTCAACTTATTTGTGTTTTATTTTGACCGCACCCCTAACCATCTTCTCCTCGTATTAACTGGTCAATTTGAATAAATTTCTATTTCAAGTCTTAAATCCAGAAATCAAATCAACAGATTACTTCGGTGGCTCTAATAAAGGTATGCAAATTAATACTCTAATTTAAATATACAATAAATTAGGATCCTTATAAAGGGATAAGAAGTATTTACATAGACCTCTGATGAAGGATTATTATTTGAAAGTGAAACCGTGTAGGCAGCAGTTTGAAGGTAATTGCCAATTATTCGGAAGATCGCTCCATTTCCGCTTGCATTAGGTTGTGATCCCACCCTAATCTACAAGGTCTATCCTAAAGATCCCATCATCTTTTATTTTTCATTGTAATGGAACATGAAATATTCTATCTGTTATGAGTATAATTTATAAAATTATCTGTCATATTTGGTCCTATAAAAACACCTGTCAGGGTTGTCACGCTGAAAAATACAAGGTACACAACTGAGGAATTTCCAACAGAAAATCAATATACCCACTTTCAAACTTATAATTAAAACTTATTATAGGAACATCTTGAGTAGATAAATGAAATTTTTATTGAAAATGTTGATTTATAAAACGATTATGCAATTATATATTTTTTTATTTATTTATTTAATGTGATTTACAACTGTACAAATAATAAATACAATAAGTAAATATGTTGTATGTTTCATTTACACTTGAAAATCTTGGGAAGGAACCACCTATTGGTGGTACTTCAAGGATTAATTTAAATTAGAAGGTCCCGTGGCCATCTTCTTTTCATACGCCTCGGAGGATTATCAGGGATTGTTAAAGATGAGAGATTAAGAATTAATGGGTTAGGATGGGTAAGGAGTTTGGAATGAAAAGACGCAAATCTGTTTTGGGCCAATTCTGCAACGAATGGGGTGTTAAGGTAATTATAAATTTAAATTTCGAAATAAACTGAACATATTTTTGGTGTAGAATTTCAATTAGTGAAAAACCTTTTTTAGAAGTGGATTTGTTGAGCTTTAATAAAAATTCCTGAACTGTATATTATTTATTTATAGTTTTGTTTAAAATATTTATTCATACCTTTAAATTGTAGGGGAACCATTAAATTTATGAAAAACAACTAATAAAACCTCGTCTAGGCGTATCATGAATGTTTGATTATTTTATTATATCGATATACAACAAAAACTGTATGATAGTTCATTTGTGCTTTCTGGTAGAAATTTAACAAAAAAAAACACACAAAAAAATTGTTTTTACGGTTTTTATAGCATAATTCACTTCAAGAATTCTCACCAAAATATTTTTTTTAATTGGATAATACGACAAATAATATAATTTATGTTTGTAGTTTTTTACTTTTTCAAGTATAATCAAGAAAATTTCTGAGGGTTATTTTAATCTCAAACTTTAATTAAAATTCATGAGGTTATATTCAATAAACCGGAAAGATCATGAACCATCCAATGAACGAAGATTATTAGAAAAGACAACATTGTCACGTAACAGTAATTTAAAACAATAATTTAACGAAATTAAAATGTTTTTCAAATCTTTGCAAGAATAATTACTGCAAAAAAATTTTAAAAAATTATATATACAAATAATTTACAGTATTATTTCAAATTAAGAAGAAGAAGGTCAGGGTTACGGTCGAAAGAGTTAACAGTAATTGTTAATAATAGTTGTTAACTATTTTTGATCTCTTCTGACCGTTCTTCATAATTTAAAAAAAAGTTTACAAAAGTGATTTTTAAAACAATGAGATTATAAAAAGAAATCTTAAATGGGGCTGATAAGTAGTCATCACATTGTTATTCACATATTATATATTATTAATTTCATTTTGTAGCCCTGTTATTGTATAGTGCGGTATATTAATATACAAAGTACCTATATATATTATTATTATATTATTTTTCAATGTATACCTGATAAAGGAAGTTTTTTTTTTATACGCATCGGGTTAAATAGCTTCTTTCGGTCCCAACTTGGCCGGATAAGCAAGGTTCTACGAAAGCAGAAAATGTTCTTTACTGACGTAATTTGTTAAAAAAATAAAGTAAATGAAGCAAACACGATCATGAATCAGCTTAGACGTAAAACTATCAGTATTTCAATAGGAAAGCGATCAAAATGTATTTTATATAAATATTAAATCTATGGAATACATTTTTAATTGTATTAAAAGTGTGATACTAATATTTATTATTTTTTGAACAATTAATATTATTATTATTATTTAATTAAAGTTTGTATTCTCATGATTTTGGCTTGTCCTGTTCTTTTTTTTTGTAGCAAATAATTTTTAATTTATAATTACAAATAAACATACCTGAAATTTGAGAGCTGTTATTGTTTAAGTCACAGTTAGTACTCACCTGAAAAATGAAAAGAAAAAATTACAACCATGCAAACAATAAATATTTATCTGCTCATCTAGAAAAAAAAAATCTTGATATTGCTCTACTCACTAGGAAACCGCAAAATACCCAGCCAAACAACGGCGTGCGTGCCAAGTTTAGTATTTGCTTGGAATGATAGGTTACCTATGTCGTGCCTAGAGCAAGGTCCTACGGAGTAATAGCAGGTCCTGAATTAATGATAAGGTAGCCGCAGTGATTTGGCAGTGTTTTGTACAAATCCACCGTCACAGAAACTATTCCAAGGGTCATTGTGACTTTTATATTTATTTAGAATAAGATTGAAATCGACCTAGGTCCAATTTACTTTAATATTATTCATTTAATAGCTTCAAAACCATATAAGAAATGATTGTTATTGGATTTTAAAAGAGGGTAGGTTAAAAGTAGTGTCATTCAGTAAAGGATTAAAATGATTCAAGTATTTTAAACGCTATAGAGCATTTTGAAATTCTGAGTAATTTTAATAACCTTCCTAGATTAAAGAAAACTTAATCTACTCAGGAGAATATTTGTATTAATGAAAGAAAAATGTAGATTTCCAAATACACAGAATGTTAAACACTTCACCAGATTCGACCATTGTATGGCATTTTACGACGAATGCAATAAAAAGAAGAATATTTATAACAGGGCATATAACGTTCCATCATGAGTTACACTAATGAGGGTAATTAATTACGCATTAAATTACAATTATAATACACAAAAAATCGTAATTTTTTTTCAAATAATTCATGCTCAATATTACGACGCTTCTGAAAATATGAAAAATCATCTGATTCAATCATATAAAAGAATCAATATAGCTATGATTATCTGTTAGTTGATTTATCTTATGTGCAGCAGTGAATTATAAAAAAAAAATACATATGACATTTTTATACCGACACCTTTAGAATTTACCAAGGACTATAATTTTAACTAGAAATTGATATTATACTGTCAAATCAACACTTAACTTCTATAATACGAAAAAATATAATAGTGGCTTATATTAAGCATTTTGTACCTATACACATTTTATATGCATCGCCATTAGCCAAAATATCATTAGAACCATAGGAAAATATGTCTGTAAATAATGTAGATCAGATATATTCTTTATATATACATTGCTATATATATGTTAGAGAGGCCAGGTTAATCGCTTAAGGCTATTATCTAAAAATAAGTTAATTAATTAATTTATATTGAGTCCAGCAAAACTATTATTATAATTGGATTCCTTTGCAAAGGCTTGTTGTGTGTTTACCAGTATAAATATATTAATTTTTATAAAATATCGTTACCATTAATTATATAATATAATAAGGGGTGGTATTGTGTTATATGATAGTACATAAACTACATAAAGGGACTAAGTATTTATTTACAATGATTAATAAATGATGTTGGCGGGATGAGATAGTGCAAAGAATGTATAATAAAATGTTTTCTATGCTATGTGCTAACAATTGACTATAGGTTCTTTATTACTTTACTCCACCTATTCCTGGCCACAGTAGCCCAATAGTCTCGAGTAAAGTAATAAAGAACCTATAGTCAATTGTTAGCACATAGCATAGAAAACATTTTATTATATATCTGGCAAATTATTAATTTATTTTAAATTAATGTAATAAATCTAATTTATGAAGTTGTGGTAATTTTCAGAAACTCTTTATGTTTGAAAACCAGACTTACACCTCCCAAGACAGAGGATTTTAGTAGAATGAAAGTAAAGCTGTAATGTTTGGTTACGTTTTATGTTTAAAAGTTTAGCTGTCCTTCACAGTTCAAGTCATTAGGACCAAATAGGTTTCAGAATGGTCATAAAGGTTAATAGTTTGTTAACACTTGAAAGACGAGATGTTGTGTTTAGTAGTCAATTTAACTATTCATACCGTTAAAGGTTAGTAGAAAAGAAACATATATCATGCACTCAATAATTAAATTCGGAAATAAAGATACTGGTCAGACTATCAAATAACATAAAGAAAAATAAAGTAATAATCTTTGACAGGTATGAGAAACGCCACGCAAAAAAAGAAATAGTAATAAAAAAAGGAATGATTATTGAGAAATTTAATTAAGATACCATACTTGAGAATTGAATAATGTTATGTTTTAACTAATTTAATGCAAAATATTAGACGTTCAAAGCAGTAATTTTTAGTTCACAAATACTCAAGTACACAAAAGACGGCCGATAAGTATGTGCAATGAAAATGAAGAATTTATTGAAGATCAAACTTGAAAGTTATATGCATCTCGTTGATTGATCTAAATAGGTACTGCCTACACCGACGTCATTTGCTTCTGCATCACAAGATCGATTTGTATGCATTGTATGTCAGCAAATCAAAAACGACTGAGAAGTCAACAACAATAATAAATACCAACACTACGTCATTTGTATGATGTTTTAGTTGTTAACCATGGATAGAGTTTGTAGTAGAAAACTGTTAGAGGTACGGTAAGTGAGGAACAGAAAAAAGTTAAACTTATTTTATTGGCGTCAACTTTTCATCTAGAATTCCAGGCCATCAGCACGGCAACTATTGCAGAGAACAAGTATGAGTATTGTTCGTTGGTAGTTTTTTGTTCACTTGCAATAGTTATCTAGCATGGAATTTAGGCCAAAATATTCGTACTAATAAAATAAGTTTAACTTATTATAGTTTTTCATAATTTCAGTACTAGAAGAGGACATTCATTTATTTATGAATGAATATTCAAGAAATATTATTCATTTAATAGTGCTTCAAAACCACATAAGAAATAATTGTTATTGGATTTTTAGAGAGGGTAGGTTAAAAGTAGTGTCATTCAGTAAATGACTAAAATGATTTTGAAATTCTGAGTAATTTTAATCAGAAGAGTATTTGTACTAACGAAAGAAAAATGTAGATTTCCAAATACACAGAATGTTAAACACTTCACCAGATTCGACCATTGTATGGCATTTTATGACGAATGTAATAAAATAGAAGAATATTTATAACGGGTCATATAACATTACATCATGAGTTACACTAATGAGGGTAATTAATTACGCATTAAATTACGATTATAATACACCAAAAAAAGTATTTTTTCTCAATATTAGGACGCTTCTGAAAATATGAAAAGTCATCTGATCCAATCATATAAAAGAATCAATATAGTTATGATTATTTGTCGATGAGTTAGTTGATTTATCTTATGTGCAGCAGTGAATTATAAAAAAAAAAATACGTATGACATTTTTATACCGACACTTTTAGAATTTACCAAGGATTATAGTTCTAACTATTTGAAATTGATATTATACTTTCAAATCAACACATAACTTCTATAATACGAAAAAATATAATAGTGGCATATATAAAGCATTTTGTACCTATACATATTTTATATTCATCGCCATAAGACAAAATATCATTAGAACCATAGGAAAATATGTCTGTAAATAATGTAGATCAGATATATTCTTTATATATACATTGCTATGTATCTGTTAGAGATGCCAGGTTAATCGCTTAAGGCTATTATCTAAAAATAAGTTAATTAATTAATTTATATTGAGTCCAGCAAAACTATTATTATAATTGGATTCCTTTGCAAAGGCTTGTTGTGTGTTTACCAGTATAAATATATTAATTTTTATAAAATATCGTTACCATTAATTATATAATATAATAAGGGGTGGTATTGTGTTATATGATAGTACATAAACTACATAAAGGGACTAAGTATTTATTTACAATGATTAATAAATGATGTTATTAAAATAATTGATATAATTTAGATAAATGGTTGCCATAAAATATGATTATTAAATTATTATTTATTGCTTAATATCAGTACTTATAGCTGTTGATTTGAATTATTCATGCCGTAGGATCTAGTAGCGAAGATATAGTCTTGTTCATAAGGGATGGCATCCAGGTCTCCTAGACCTTACGACTTCGACTGATCAAAATGCATCTTGCCCTCTCTTCGGTCTTCTTTCTTCTGTGTCTTCGTCTTCACTGCCCCTTTTCCTACTCTAGTTGTCCTGCCCCTTTTCACCCACCTCTCCTTAGGGGCGTTACCTTTTTTTTAAATCTAATTTCCCATTGGCCATAGGAGACAGAACCCCCCCCCCACGGTGTTCGTCCCCCCTAGGGCCGAGAGGTGGTGAGAAAGTTTTACAGGCCTAGGAAGGATTGTACCAGCTTAATTGGCTTCTGATCCTTCGGCAAAAACAGTGTTATAGTAAGGTGTTAAAAGCTCTGATACGGGACCTCTATTGCAAATAAACACGTGTATGTTTGTATATACACAGGGCCACAGTGAAAGGTCCCTTGGAAAATATACTACCTTAGGCCAGCTATCGGAATATATGGCGAAAAACCTTAATAATATCGAGAATTATTAAAATGTCAATACATATCAATATATATATTCTATTGTGAAAATAGCATCTTCTGGAATTATAACTTTATCTGGAAATTTCTATAAGTTGGTAATTTTTGAATTCATAATTAGTCATTTAAGAATAAATACTGTGACACCAGCAGTGGTTGAAATATAGGTGCGTAAAGAAAGGCGTTCTTTGTAAAAGTAAAAGAAAGGAATCGATGAAGTTTGATAAAATATTAAATTTACTTTAAATATTGGTTTATAGGAATTTACCTCCTAACAATGCTTGAGCTTAGAGTCAAATTAAAAGGGGTGGTTCAAATATAAGTCTATCCAGCAAAATACGATTGCGCATGTGAAAGAAAATTTGGAGGACGAAATATGTTTATTAATTACACAACCACTATATCCTCCATGTATATGAGCTTTATTTATAATTTGAATTATTCCATACTCTATGTTTACAAAAGTGAAAGTATTAAAAAAAAACACATTGATTTTGCTAAGCTGGGAATGAACAATATCATGTTCTCGGTAAACTATGTTAAATATCAAATGTTAAACGTCACATCAACGACCGCCGAAACGGGCTGCTACACCAGAAATGGGACTGGGATATCATTGAAGCAATAAATATTCCAAAACCTGCAAACGCGAGCAAGACCAAGTTGCTAACCCGCACACTTACTCAAATCGGCTACCTAGGCAGTTTACCAACTCCACCGTTGGGAATTGTATATCTTCTGCATTATTTAGCCAAAGAGCTGGAAACTGAGTTGTGCAACCAGAAAAATCGTTTTAACACGATTTATTATGTAATATAATTTAATGAGTAAAATTAAAAACTATTAAATATATGTATTAAAGGCGTAAATAGCAACACTCAAATATATTAAGTAACCATTGCAAAGGCAAATCCTCCGTTTCTTTGTTTTAGATTATTATTTTTCATATCGTCGTCATATCGAAAGTCTATGAGTGGTAGAGGGCAGTGGTAAAAAATTACGACAAATAAAAATTCAGATATTCATGAATTTTCTACTTACCATACTATTTTCGGGCACTAAATGAATTATCAGCATAAATATTGTTAAGAAGGCCGTCCGTAGCTCAGTGGTTGGGTACAGTCTTACCATACTGAGATCTATTGGTGGTGCCGGTTCGAATCCGGGCTGGGGCGTTGACTTTTTTCATCGAGTGGTGGTCCCACAAAATGAAAAACTTGACCCCCGACCATAGTTAGGTAATATATGACTCTAATGTGGGAGTATTGCCGAAAAAATATATATTTATAAAACATTTAATTTTAACTTATTTACTTAAAGTTTAATGTAACATTAAAAAAAAAACT
>NW_027108469.1:135135-137341 GCF_000696795.3 Halyomorpha halys
AGTTGTTAACTATTTTTTGTTTCTTCTTGACCGCACCCCCGTCCGTCTTCTTCATAATTTAAAATAATACAGTCAATCCTAAATGTATATAATATTTTATATTATTGCTTTAATAATTTATAAATAATTTACATAGAAAAATTATTATGACGTCCAGCTGGCTTTTCTTATGACGTTGGGTACTTGGGTAAATATAGACGACAGTCGTGTCTATAATCTGGGCCAAAATAAACTCATGTAATATAAACTGTTAATGAGATCAAACCAACTGGAACAATAGTTGATATACCAACAACATGTACTAGATTAGTGGTCCCCAAAGTGGGTGGCACATCACCCTTGGGTGCAAGCGTATGCCAGAGGTGCCGCAAGCGAATGTCACTTTCTCAAAATATTAAAAAAAAAAAATTAAAATAGTAAATATAAAATGCATTCCCAGCAACAGCTGCCGCAAAGTAACTAGTTTGCACTGTTTTTTGTTTCCCCAAATATTCTCTCTACTTTATTCTCAAATAGCTCAAAGGACAATTGCATTACAATTTGGTTTAGTTCAATTAAGGTTCCACGAAATGTTTTATCCCAGTTGAGACCTGTTGTACTAGAACAAACACTCTGGGGATTTATGTGTAGAACGTTTTAACCAAAACTAATTTTTTGGTAATTGTACCTCTTTCAATCTTCTCATGAACAAAAGAAATATAAAACATACTGCATGATATTTAATTTTATAAACCAGAGATACAAAGAAATTATATCAATAGAAAAAAGCATAAAAAGACAAAGAAATGACCTCAAACAAAATAATAAATAAATATGATAATATTCTCCAAGCTTATTCTCCCTCATACAACAAGGAACCCTCAACAACGGAAACAAACAGGGGACAGATGAACACAAAGGGCTAACGCAAGGCTTGGGATCCCTTTCGGAAGATGGTTAATACCAAGCCTTTGAATACAGTGGTCATTTGTCTCGATTAGCTGGCCCACTGCTTAGGCCCTTGTCTGCCAGGGTCGACTGCCTGTCCGATCGCTCCTCGTCAGGGCGGTATTTATCATCTAAGGCGTTATGTAATCATATAAAAAACATAATAAATGTTATGAGTGGGCGTAAAAAAAAGAAGGACATGAAAACCTTATTTCAGAATTAATTTTTTGAGCCTTTTGTTTTAGAAAAAAGTAGATAATATTGTTTTTTCCCGAATATATATGAGCAGTATAGAAAATTCGTATCAAATAAAGTCAGTATGTAATCTGTATATATACTATGTATTATATTATATATTTGTAATTGTAATTATATATAAATAAAGAGGATTTGAAAATTTAAAAAAACGTATCAAATAAAACATATCCATAATGCATGTATATATATATAATTATAAATGAATTCTTATATAATATTACTGAGACAATAAACCTCTTCAGATGTTATATTTTATATAAAAATTAATATATGAGCGGGGTAGCCCAGTGGGTAAAGCGCTGTACTACTAACTCCTGGGCCTGGGTTTGAACTTGACTGTATTATAAACTTAGATTCCCCTTGAACAACCGTTGTTCTAGAAACAATACTTCCTTACAAAGAATTGCACCTCTGACCCACATTGGTTTTAGTTGTACAGGTTAATAAAAAGAAATCAAAAGGAATCGAGCCGATTTCTTTTTTGATCTACATATTCAAATTTTTGTACACATCATCCTAAAAATTGCCCATGTAACTCCAACTATTCATGGATATTTGATGTATTGTTTTGACTTTTTTTTTTTAACTTATTTTTTAGTATGAAGCTATGAAGCCTCAAAAGTCCGAAAAAAAAATCCCACATTATTATAAAAATAGTTTGAAATAATATAAGTCCAGATGAGATTATCAAAAATAGTTCAATGATTTTTTTTGCGGACATGCAAGATAAGTAAGTTGTTGTTGATTGTTGCTTAAAGGCGCAAAACCTTCTGGTCACCAACACCTATGGGATGAGAAAAGTAAAAAAAAAATGATAAAAATAAAAAAATAAAAAAATAAACAAAATAAAAATCGGAGTTATAATTTATAAAGAAGGCGATGCGCTTTTCAAAATTCAAACACAAGTAATTTAGTTTAAGTACGTACATAATTTTATTTTATTTTGTTTTTTTTAATCCTAATAAATACCTAAATGACTTTTTAGTAATTCTAATTTTATGATCGAACAATTTATGGCATT
>NW_027108469.1:138756-140720 GCF_000696795.3 Halyomorpha halys
TGTATGGACAAATATTATTCCAGATATATATAATATTTCACATTTGGAAATGTGGGTAGATGATTTTCGGATGCTGTTATATATTATTTATGAAATTCAAGATATTTTGAGGAACTTTTAACGTTAATCGTAATTTTACAATATTTTATTGTTGGCAATTCATATCCTCCAGGAGAAGGTTATATAGTTTAGTTACTATGACGAGGTGTTTGGAGCTGGACACCAATTATTTCAGTGTAATTGTTTGCTATTTGTATTTATATATACTGTTTCTGGATGGTAGGCCCTTCTACTGTGTAATGTATGTTTTTGAGATACACACCATCCCTGAAAGCGCCAAAATTAAAAAATATTAATACAATTTTAGTTGAGGTTACAATGATTTTTTTTTTGTATTTTAACTCATAAATAGTCTCCCCCGTTGGGTTTTTAATAGTTAGTTTTGTGTTTGGGTTGTTTTTATTAATAGTTACCGGACAAAGTCACGTTCACAAGAAATTAACGGACAAAATCACGTCATGAGTATCTGTTATATGAACTCCCTAAAAAAAATTAATGATACTACTATAATCAATATAGGATGGTCTCTAATCCCAGTTTCGATCTACGGCAGATAAAGTGAATGGATAAATAAACAGCAAGATTCGAACCCAGGTGCAGTATAATTTAGGTTATTGTGTGTACTAAAATCTAAATTTTTAATCCTATATTTTTGGACATCAAATCGTATAAAAACAATAAAGTATATCTTAGTTTTGAACAGAAAAAAGTAATCATGGTATGGGAATCAAGATGGCATACTCAAAATCTTCATCTTTACCTGATGGATTAAAGATTGATTTACAAATTATTTTTATTATTATTATTTTTATTTTTTTGCAATATAGTAAAAACATTTTTATAAATATAATCTCACTGTTTAATTTTGTTCAACTTTAAAGGTGTAAGTGTAAAGGGCTGGCTTAGATCTTGGAACATGATGAAACTTTAATGTCAAGGTGTTCTGAGAAATCTTCTTAATCAAAGAAATAAAAAAGAAAGAAAGAGAGTGAAGCACCAACCAAAGAGGATATGGACTCACATTGCAACAGAGTTCTCAGAAGAAAAAAAAGATCTTTCCAAAGATAGCCAACCACTGACGAATAAATTACCGAATACGGGGAATAAGTTCTAAAAAACCATTCAATACATAGACATTCATACATCAAAGTACCTAGAAACGACACGCGCAGAATGAAGTGATCTTTGCTAGTGTGATATAGATAATGGTTCTCAAAAAAGAAAAATTAGTCCATTAATTTTATATCAGATGAATCTTACTAATATTTTACAGCGAACTTGAACATTAGAAAAATTACTTGATAAATGGATACTGATTTGGATTAGATCCATACATTGAGAAAATGGACACTTGTTAATGAGAAAGACACTAATCTCTGTTTACCCAAACGAAAGACAAATCTAAACTGCTCAGCAACTGGGTGAAGTTCTTTTAAATTTATTACTTAAGATTTTAAGTGATCAAGAATCCAAACCGGCTATGAGTAAAATAATTTTTAAAACGTTTGGAGATATCCAACTCGATCGAAAAAAAATAATAATTTAAAAGACATTCATATCAGTTAACCTTGTAAATGCAAAAATCGAAAAACAAAACAAAAAAAACGAAAAGCTAGAAAACACAATACACATTTTAGGCAAAGTTATTTCAGATTTCCCATTCAAAGCCGTTTTCTTTACTTCCCAACAAAAAAATCAACATAAGACAAATATCAAAAATTTAAGAATGACTGGATATACTGTTATTTTCTGTTTGAATATTTAGATACATAAATAAAAAAAATTGAAATAAAGTGATCAAATATATTACTTAAAACATAATTTTAAATTTTAATAAAACTATAATGTTATAAAAAAAATTTCAGATTCCGATGCCTGTAAAAAGGAATGTTAGTACATCCCTG
>NW_027108469.1:140771-143308 GCF_000696795.3 Halyomorpha halys
ACAGCAGAACACGTAATAGCGGATTGCTCAGCTATGGAAAGGCACCGAGCCAGGATTTTCTTCTTCGCCGAGTCGGACAGATGGAAGAAGATAATTCATCCCTTCTTCAGGGTGTCCGTTTAGGGGTCGAAGGAGGTGACGGGTTCCATGCATTCCACGATGAGTTTCGCCAACCGACATCGGCGAGCCACTGAAAGAAGAGAAGAAGACCTAGACTGAGACCAGGAAAACTGGAACAGGCTGATGAACTGCAGTAGGCACCCGGACGGATGCAGGACAGAAGGACTGGACCAAATGAACGGTAGCCCAATCAGTAAGGCCCTTAACCTCAGGGCAGAACTATAGCAAAATTGCTCCCGAAACATTAAATGGAACCTTCCATCATTTTGTTATTGCCCCACTGCTCCCGTATCCCATATGCCAGAAATGGTGAGGAAAAAAATCGGAGAAAGGAAAAAATAAATAATAGTTTAGTATTTTTTTTAACAAGTTGATAGCAAGTGTTAGGACGGAACAAAAGTTTGAAGTAACGTTTGAACGCTAGCTTTTGTCGGTTCAATTCACATAAACCAAGAACTAAATTTTACTTTGTGGGGAATCCACGGAATAAACGTCGACCTTCCCAATCCGGCTAGAATAGGTGGGCAACCTGGCCCGTCTTTTTTGGGCCATTTGTTAAACTAGAAAATAAAAATATATACAGTGTTTTCAAGAATTTCTTCTGTTTAACAATTATTGATCGAAAAAGTTTAACAGTTTATAAACCACAATTTAACAAACTATAGGTTGGAGTCCTGTCGCATTTCTAGCTTAAAAAAGTTAAATAATTTTAATTAGGTAAGAAAGACAAAATATGAACTAGATCAAGAAGTATAAACAAATTGCAGTACCACAATGCTCATTTCCGTATTCTGAGAGGAGAACACTTATATAGATTTTGTGGTTTGGATAAATTCCAAGGAGCACTAAACAGGAGAAAGAAGATAACACTGGCTTGGACTAGGCATTACACGGAGATAATATATGTTGGCAATATATTAAATATACGATAGCGATTAGCTAGGGAGGGACATTCAAGGAATTTGTAGCTATTATCCTTCAGCCCTTTTTAAATCTTCTCCCTTAGATAGTAGCCCTGCATTCAAATGAAAATCCTACTATCTTTTTAGGTACTTTAACCACATTTAAGTAAATCCATCATTTCTTAGGTAATTATCAAAATATTACCTTAAACTTAAATATTAAACTTTAATAATATTATTTTGTTTAAAGTAAAAATTAAGTGTGTCACTAAGATTGTAAGAAGGCCGTTGTAGGTTGGAGAGTTCGTGTGTCGCGTTGGCAACTTCATGTCAGCAACGGAGCCGGTACAGTAGGTCAGCTGAAACAGTTATAGGTGTATTAAGGTTTTACCATAGTAACCTTGAAAATACAGGCGCGCCGGCTTTAGTCCACATTGGGTGGGTTGACTTTCATTTCGTGGCGGTCCCACAGAATGAACACTGGGCACACCATATTATGAAGAATGGGTAGTCCCGTAAAGGATAAAGCTCCATATTTACCTGGAGGGTGAGTACCAAAAAAGTATAAAATGTCAAACGTATTTATTTATTTTTTTCACGGAACGGTCTTTTGAGGCCACGCGAATATCACTACTTTTCCCTTTTCCATTTTTGCTTTTCTTCTTTCCCATTACCTTCTCATCATTTCTGCGTATTTTTGCTTCCTCTCTTCGGACTACGCAGGGCCCTTCCATTTTTCTTTATTTGCCACAGGAACATTTTTTTCCGCACTGTTTTCAATCCAGGTAGTCTTTGTCCGTTATTTTCAATTTTTTTTTGTTTCCTCTCTCATTTGCTTCACATATCCTCCTCTCCTACGCTCTTGTATTCACAGATTCTATCAAAGAGTTTCTTGTTCAGTATACTTTAGACCATTCTTATAATGTGCCCTTAGAATCTCAGTCTTCTGATTCATATCTCGGTTTCCAAGTCATTTACCTCCATGTAGATTTCCTGGTTGGGTCTTACCAGCAGCCTTCCTGTGTTTTCTTGGGCCCATAGATTCCCTAGTTTTTTCCGTTGTCATAAATTCTGTCTTTTCGTAGGAGACTTGTAGGCCTGCTTCTTCCGCTCTTTCTTTCAGGGTATTTATTTGACTAATTGCCCCTTCCTCTGTTTCCTCCAGGAGGGCTAAATCGTCTGCAAAGGCTAGGCTGCTCATGTTTATGTGTTTTTTCTTGATCTCTGCGTTATATACTTTCCGGAACTCTCTTATAATTTTATCGAGTACTATGTTATTATTTTCCAGGTAGTAACGCATCACACTTCAGTGTAAATATTAGGGTTGTTTTTTGGTTAGTATTACTTTTATTACATATTGAAAACTCGTAAAAATATAAAAAACTAATTGATTATTTTTTTCTATTTTTTGCTTAGTGATTTTTTTTATTCAATATCTATATTATATTGTGTAGTTGATCTGTAGACAAATTTGTTTTTATCTAATTGCTTCAATTCATGTATTTTTGTATTAGT
>NW_027108469.1:143373-151106 GCF_000696795.3 Halyomorpha halys
TTTTATTCAATATCTATATTATATTGTGTAGTTGATCTGTAGACAAATTTGTTTTTATCTAATTGCTTCAATTCATGTATTTTTGTATTAGTATTTTTTTTTAACTGATAAAAAGGTAAGAATAAACATGATCTTCATTTGTTTCTATCTAAAATATAGCCATGAAAAAAAAAATAAGCTACAAGGTAAATATTCCAAATTCAATTTTTCTTTAGTGTTTCTTTTTTTATTCAACGTAGATAATCAATTCCAATTGTTTATATTTGTATGAATTAGGTAGTTGATCTGTAGCCAAATTAGTTTTCAATTTAGTGTTTCGATTCGGGTATTTTTTTATGGTGCTATTTTTTTTTTATTATCATCTAAAATGACATGAGTAAGTAACAATTCCCTGAGAGATTGTAACGTCGTCGTCGTATTAAACTCCGTACAAGTGGTAAGATAAGAAAGTCTTTAATTTTGTACCGAAAAATCAAAAATTTAATAACAGCAAAAAGAAAAACCTAAAAGAAAAACCAGCTAAAAGGTATAGCTCGTTTATTTATATTAAAATATTTATTAATTAAATCTATTTATTAAAAAGTAGTTAATAGATCAGGGCCATTAAACTGGAGTTGTAATCAACCTTGAAGCATTGAAAATATATCATTTTTTATAAACTTAAAAAAATATCAACGATACAAGGAATATTCTATCGGACATTATTGAAGCTTAAAGTATCGGCATCCAACCAAAACGTTCAAAACAACAATGAAAATAAACACAGATAAATTTTAAAAAAATATATGGATTGAAAGGCATAGCTGCCGTATGTCCGGCAGTGTCCGGAAAAAATACACATTGAATTAAAAAAATGTAAGCAGTGAAATAAATAAAAATATATATTAAAAAAATGAGAAGTTTAATTCTGATTACTCTCATAAAGATATATTTGAATTTATAAAAACTTCTTCATAAAAATAGATTTCGTACCAAATTAAATTATTTACAATCATCGTTATTTAAACATAACAGAAAAATCGTTTTCATAAATGTGAATGATGATAAAACCCTTATCATATTATTGAAACGTCATTTCATACTTTTAAATACATATATGAACAAATAAAACGACTTGAACAGGAAAACCAGTATTGAAGAAGAAATAGGAATAAGAGAAAAAAAATTCATATGTAAAGGAAAAATGAAAGGGAGTTAATAACTGCCATAGGGAACATTTCAGTAAAGAGATACTTCGTAATTGGATCATTTTTGTAGAAAAAGACCAAGCTTTATTTCTTGTTCTTCTTTTACTGAAAATACATATAGAAGAACCTTTGTTAAAGAAATTCTCTTTGAATCGTAAATTTCCGCATGGGGAAAAAATAAACAAATAAAGTATTATATAAAAAATATATTAGACCGAGCTGTTTTTACTAATGAAAATAATCGTGACCCTGATGAACAAACAAAACCATAGTTCTTTCTTAAATAGATAAAGTGAGCGATTTTCAGAAAAAAAAAACATGTAATAAATCGTCGGAACCAGCAAATGGATCCTTTATGCACCGTACAACTGTAGGTCAACTAAGGCAGTTGTAGGTAGGGGCGCCACGGATTCGTTCCGGCCTGGGCCGGTTGAATTTTATTTCATTACAGCCCCACAGAATTATATCCCGACCTTCCCATTCTGGTTTGAGTAGGGTTGCAACCTGTAGGATAACTTCCCTCCCACCTTCCCGTATGTCAGAAATGGCTAAAAAGAAGGTTAAAAAAACAATGTAGTAGATAAATCTCACTCAATTATTTTTAACCCATTGTAGCATTTTTTTTTTCAAGAGAAGTATCAGCATGACCAAAGATAAAGCAATACTCGAGATTAATGCGAATTTTTCTCTACTGTAAAAATATTCTGTTCATGTACACGACCTTCGAGGGGCATCAAATATCGTACTTCTATAGTGCAGTAAAAAGCACTATACTAGGAATGGGCAACCTTTGATATGTTGCAGGCGAAATTTTAATGTGCAAATACGTTTGCGAGCCGTGTTTAAAATTAGTGTCCATAATTTTTAACGATAGATATCGGAGATGAAATAATAGGACATTGTTATTATAATACAATTTATTAAAATAACAAAATGAAATGAAAAAAAATAGGTACAACATTATAATTAAATCGGGGTATTTGGAATTATTACAAATTACGAACGTTAAATAGCAACACCGAAATCAAAGAAACACCTGAGCTTGAATTTGGGAAACTAATCCATAGATGTTTGGATTAATTTCACTGATACAAATACGTAAAGAATTTTCCAAATCATCGTCAGTCAACCTGATAGTTTGATTTATTAATATTCATCATTGAAAAGAATTGTTCGCATTTATAAGTACTGCTAAACGCACAAGTCAATCTTCTTGCGAATTTACTAAGCTGCGGAAAATGGTCTTTTTCAAGGTATTTTTTGTACAAATCGCACAACTTCACGTCTTCAAATTTAGATTTTAGGATTTTTCTTGAATCTCGATCAACTCCATTTGCAAGTGTATTGGAGCATTTTGTACATTTTTTTTTGTTGGAGTAGAAAATAAATTGAAAGTCTTCCATGTTTTTGAAATCGCTAAATCTGTTTGAAAATTGCTCTGACAGTACTCGAGTTCTTCAGTATATTGAGCTTAAACAATATTTTCATGCGCAGAGACCGTGGTGAAATGGTAACTATTACCAGACAGCATCTATGCCTCCCACAATCGGATTTTGTTCTGAAACTCTTTCAAATGGCTGTCAACGCTATCATCAATCAATGCTACAAATCATTTTTTAACTGTCCTAGTTTTTGAAGTTTCAAATTTTAATCATTCAAACAGCCTCTAAGGTCGGCCAGAAATGCACGTCACTTATTCATTTTTGGTCACTCAATTCAGACAGTTTATCTTTTATTTGCATAAAATCTGCTATCTCATTTCTAAGCTCGTAAAACCGTTTCAGCATTTTACATTTGTTTAACCATCTGACCTCACAATAATATGTTACGTCGTCATATTCGACTGACATTTCATCCAAAAATGCTTTGGCCTGACGATGGTTAAGCCCCGGGATCGAATAAAATTTATGGTTTTTACTACTACTTTCATAACATTCTGAAGTCGAATGGACTTAAAACAAAAGTTCTGTTGGTGGGTAATGCAATGAAGGACTATCAAATCATGTTTTTGCATATTCAATTTAGTTGCTTTTCCATTGAAATTTCCGATGAGACCTTTACGTAAGCCGACCATAGAAGGTGCACCATCTGTGCATACACCAACTAATTTTGACCATGGAAAGCCAAAACTTGTGAATATCTTTTGAACTTCATTAAAAATGTCCTTTCTTGTAGTGGTTCCTTTTAGTGGATGTAAAACAAGCAATTCCTCAGTAACAGTGAACACTCCATCAACACCTCAAATAAATATTGACTGTTGAGCTGTTTCGGACAAATCGTTTCTCTCGTCTAATGCTATAGAAAATAATTCCATTGAGTCAGTCAATGTTGTTTTTATATCATTAGCCATCATTTCTATACAGTTCGTCTTGACTAACTAATTTTTCCAAATCCATTTTTCTTTTAACACAAAACACTGGAAACTTCTAACAGCTTCTGGATTTTGTCTTTTCTTATTTGTCCTGTCAGTGAGTGTAGAATAAAATGCTTAGTTGAGTAATGCCTCTTTATATTAAATTATTTCATCACTGAAAGGAATTCATTACACAGCAAACTAATAGGCTTTGGTAAAAATGCTTCAGTCCATTTTTCTTGAAACTGGCTACCCTCTGAATCTACTTTTTTTTCCACCGTATATCATTTTTTCTACTTCCCGTTCGATAAAATTAATGACAAAATATAATTATTAAGCACTCAAGATGCACACAAAGTCACAAATTAAATTGACGGCACTAGCAGTTCGCTAGGATATCGCTTGAAGTTATCACCTCGGTAGCTCAAAGAGAACGGAACTAAAGTTTGGGCCATCCACCCTTGCTTATATAGGCAAACTGAAGGAATGATCTAGAATCGTCTAGTATAAAACAATTGAAAGGTAATAATCTTTTGTTGGACCGCCAGTGTTTGATGATCGCCGCCACTTGGCTTGCTCGCAAGCTTGATTCTGTGAGTATGAGTTAGTAGTGTAATCTTTTTTTTTATTAGGTTATTAGATTATTATTATTATTATTGTATTATTATTATTACTATTATATTATTAGGTTTTCAAAATTTCTCGGATCAAATTTTACAGCGGGGTTGCCCACATATGCTCTATACAAACATAAGCAGTTACCGCTTGAGGTAACTCACTAATTAGCAGTATGGAACATTTTCTGATACGAGATCTTGTCCTATATGATATGAGCGATCTAGTGTGACATATGTTATTCTTTGGTTTAAAAGGGCCTGTAACGAATAATATGTATCAATGAGTATATCGATCTGTCGACGTCCATAAAAGTCACAGTGACCCTAGTCACGGAAGAGGATCGAATGCCAAAAGTTTAAAATACAAGTTAGTTGGGAAATGGGAAAAGAAAAACTATTGAGAAGAATTTGAGGTTGAATCAGATGAAAATGGTGGTCACATTCCTCATGCATGATGGGACATGATAACATGACTTTTAGTAGCAAATGATATCGATTTATTTCTCGTTTCAAAATTCTTACTGTGATGGGTTACCCATTTAAGCTTTGCTGATGAATATGAGTGGCCTTTCTCTGGATTGCATTCTCACTTTTTCACGGTATCATAGGTGTAGCTAGACATGTTGTCCAGTTGTATGCTAGTAAAAGGGAGAAGAATAATTTACCTATAGAATTTGCATGTCAAAACTGGCAGAGGATTAACATTGGCAGTAGTAGTGGTTGGTAGATTGCGCTGTGGCTTATTAGCCTGTACACCAATAGATGGCACTATCTGGTTCTTCCTAATGCTTGTCAGTTGTTTTATACTATTAACACTTATTAGCTGCTTACACGTGATTCTCACGAGGTTGCAGCTGATTATGGTAGATATGTAAAATTATCCCCCTTAAATATTCCGCTCTTGATCCCAATAATAATCCGTCCCGGGTCCCTAAAACAAAATTATACACATAACATACCTCAAAAATAACTCAATCCCAACTTTCCTATATGTCCTTAAGTTCGAATAATCCGCCCTGCGTTACAAAAATAAATCCACTCCGTACCTCAAAAATAAATTCAATCCGGGCGACAAAAAAAAATCCAATCCGGGGTCCAAAAATTATAATCTATCCTAACGAGGTCTCAAAAATGAATCTATCCTGGTCACTAAAAATAAATATATTATGAGCCCCACAAGGTGCCTATGTCCTAAAATTCAATGTCTAAGGAAAAATAATAACTTGTTAGTTATAGAAAAAGTGTCTAATGATTAACTAAAAAACTAATTGAAGGATAGTGCGATACTGTACTAGCGCTCTACGTATGACGTAAAGCCATTTTACACTAAATCGCTGAACACCATCAATAAAACACTAAAGGTAAAATATCTGAAAATCAAGAAAAAATACTGGCATCGGCAGAATTGCTTATACGACAATAATGACTGAATTTCACACAGAGCAAGTTTCGAAATGTTTCGTCTTTTCACACCCCACGTGACCAACTACCGCAGCGACTAAGTACTGTTGTCACGTAAGAGGTGACTTACGACCGATAAGGGTTAATATAATTACCTAGCGCCTTAGCACTCTAAAACTTAAATTGTGGACTGAGGAATTGCTACCAAACCTCGAGGTTTGTGACACGATATTATTAATAATATGCAATCAATAATTATATTTTCCAGCATTAGGTACCTGTTACGGAAAAAATTTAAATTAGATGAAATATAAAATGGTTAATTTGTCCATTTTAATAAGGAAAGTTGTTCTTACTATAATTGCTCAGTCATCAGGTGGCGATGAACATTTATCACACATGTTCTGTTTGATATAATAACTAATTTCTTTCAGGGTTGAAGTTATATTACTTTTTCAATTTCTTCAGGGGATTCCCGACCTAGATTCGGAGACCAAGGAGGGTTCAGGTTATTTGATAAATTTTCAGAGAGCGGGACTAGCGTTTACCCAGTTAGCCGGCGATAATCCAATGAGTGCTGGCGGAGGGAAAGTCTCCCTAATTCGATTGTCTTCGGCGGGGAAAACAATACCTCTTTCCTCCTGTCAGTCTATTGTCCTTGTTAACATTTATAATGAAGGCAAATCTTTGCCAAAGAGATTTGACATCAAATGTCAGGTTACCATGGGGCGGCATTGTCAGGAGATAAACTAAGTACGAATTGCCTTTCGAATATGGAACAATAAGGCGATTGAAGGCTATTCAGATAGAAGATGAAAAGCCATATGCCTACTACACAATACCTTACGCCAGGGGACTCTAAAGTTTTTAGCCAAAGGGCCACACCACCTTCACAAAGCCCGAAGGGCCAACAATAAGAACGGCATGGATCATATCATTAATTGCAGCAAAATATTTAGTTTCATCATGTACGGCATTTATTATTGTTGTGTTACATGATTGTTGGTTAAATAAAAACATGTACCTTATTACTTTGTATGATTTTCTCTAATTATAGATATTGCAATGTAATCAAGATTTGATTAAAATAATGATGTTTAGTATCATCAGAACTAAATCGGTCAATCCTAGTAAAATACAATATTTCAAGGCAATTAGTATAGGGAATTCTGAACACTTTATTTGGTTTAAGGAACAAACAAGCATTTAAAAAAAAAATTGATGACAAATCTGAAAAATCAAAATCGGCCGTATTGTTTACTAGAAACACAGTGGAACGCTGGAAGTTTATTTTGATTAACTTTTAGGACTCCATAAATCTTAAAATATAAAGCTTCAACTTTTAAGGTGTCTACTTAATTCAATACATAACATGAAAATATGCAGTGAATACATAGCAGATTTTTTATATTATTTTTATATAAAAAAGAAGTAACAAAATCAATCAACACACGTAAAAGAAAAAATTGCATTTTTATTTCGTTCTTCTAAGGCTTTGCGCTTTAGTAAAGGGCTTTTAAACGCAAATTTTTGGCAACCAATCAGCCACTATTTTAATGTCAAATCTGAAAGAAAAAAAATTGGCCTAATCAGTAATTTAGAAAAACGCTATGTATGAAGGATGGATGGATTTTATATTTAACCAATTATAATCGCTTTTAAATATAAAACCTCAAATTTTAAGGTGAATACATTTCTTTTCTTAGTCGGTTGCGAAGGTTTATTATTAAAAACGATACAAATTAAGTAAAACAATAACGAACTATAAAAACCAGACAGGTAAGATTTTTTCACTGTAGCACAAATGATTCATCCTCAAAAGAAAGTAATGTTATAACCACCTACTATTATTAAAAACTGTGGAAGGGAAAGATTCATTAACATTACAAAAAATGTTTTAAAAAATAAGGGTGTCACATCTTTTTGAAACAAGGCAGAATAAATCGTTGGGATTTGTTGGAGACAGAGCAGTTACTTTTGTATTAGAATAGCTTTAAATTTATTTACAATACAGAATACAGTGATTTATTAAAATATTGAAAAACTATATATATATATATAAGTTACGGTACGGGAGTTACGGAGTCAGCTGTTATTTCAATGTCAGCTGACTGAGGGGATCAGCTGATCGAACGTATATAAGAGATGTACCGAATACAATAAAGCCAGTATGTT
>NW_027108469.1:154351-160527 GCF_000696795.3 Halyomorpha halys
AGTGATGAATGATCTCATACATACTAAAATAAAAAAAAAATAATAAAAATATTTAAAAAAATAAATAAATAAAAAAAAACTCTCTTAAAATATATACAAACAAAAGAATAAAGAAGATGAACATAATCAAACTATCTCTATGAAAAATAAATAAATAAAATAACAATGATAAAATAATATATACAATATAACGATTTGAATTAAAATAGAGAAATAATAGACCGATTTTTAAGCGTCTTTGACATTTGAGAAAAATTATGTAAAATATTGCACAATGATTAGCATAGATGTTAAAAATTAAGATACAAAGTAACCAGGTTGTATTGTTCATCCCAATACTGTTACTGTAACGTACTTAATCTTTTTTCAGATAAGACATTTGTAATAAATATAAATACTGCATACTATTTACTTTTTCATGCCAAATCACTGCCTGCAAAAGAATCATATAAAATTATATTACATTTTCATCTTAATATTTCTGGTTTTCTGTCTATTTTTTAACTTAAATGTGTTTACTAGCTTATTTGTTCAAATATAGACAGTTAATAGTAACTAATATTAGATTAACCTACGGTTGTTCCTCTGCCTCAGAATTTAATCTGTTCTGGCTCATTGTCGAATGCCGACTGTAGGGTTTTGTGGCTTACAATGATAACATCTCGTCTTTGTATGGGAATAGAAGCGGTTAATTAAAGATAGGACTTAATGCAAAGCATGCCTTCCTATGTTCACTCACCCAGTTTATCTGCGGAATAATAAGTAGAAAGAACTCAAAACAAAAAGCCTTATCTATCTCCAAAGGTAAATTTTGTTTTCATTATTTAAAAAATAAATTATTAAAAACAACAACACAAACGTTTTTATTGAATAGAAATGTTAATATATTCAAGTATATTATAATCAATTTAAAAACTATGAATTTATTTTTAAATAGATGGTTTTTAGCAATGTGCCTACAACCACCAAGAAATGTAAAAAATAAAAAACAAAAGACCAAATGGTACAGTACAAGTATAGATAAGGAAATTTTGTTGAGTACCGATAGTTCTATAAAAAGATGGTCAGCATTCACATTCAACGTTAGAAGGATAGATATATGGTAAAAAAGGGTCGTTTGTAGCCGAGGGGGTTTGAGCGTCAACTTTGACTGAATCGGCCGGAGGTCGAATTTATTTTTATGATGGTCCCACAAAATGAAAACTTGAACTTTCACGAACATGATATTCACAAACACCTTTTTGGGACGCACCCAAGAGTGCGAATAATAGTACACAAGTCTCTCAGGATAAATGACTTTATTCAACAGTTTTAAGACTTGGGTGAGCATCAGAACTAAGGTAACTAACGCCGCATTAAAAGATCTAATCATTTAGCACATTTTAGAATGTTTACCAATTCGATACTTATGGTGACAAACCACGATCTATTTTGCTATTACAGGACTAATTACTGAAAAATTTAAATTAAACCCTAAAAATATCAGAGTAAAGGAAGTTTTAGCTTTTTGCATCGATTTTTTTTAACCAAGCAATTAGTCTAACATATATCGAAAATTGATTTTCATTGAACGATTTACACGGTTTCTTCCAAACTGAATACCAATACACTAACGGTAGACTGGTTATTATGAATTCACGAAGAACTTACCAATCAAAACTCTATACTCAGAAATAAAAACCATTTGAAGATAATAAAATGAACCAAGGTTTTCCTTTTTTTTATTCACTTGCATTAACCTATAAATGGAATACATAGTAAGTGGAGGTAATACGATATACATATATAATACGGGAATATGCCAGGTATATTACAGAAAGCTGGACCACAAAATCGACAGACTAGGAGTCTTCATAAAATCATTTTTTTTAACCGGCTTTTATGATCTTGTTTTAACTGATTATATCAATTTATACTCAAAATATGTTCAATATCAGTTAGATGTATCCTATTTATTTAACATTATTTAAATAGTTTTAGTTTGTATTAACAAAACTCAAATGCTGAATTTCCAAAAAATCTTTTACTAAAATATCTTTAAAATTATTAATTTGAAATAATTAACCATTGCTTGTTATAGGACAAAGTGTTTAAAATTAGGAAATAGAGACAGCTGTTTAGAATGAAAAATCACACACAGTAGAGCGATTTTGATCTTTCCCGATCATGTATTCGTGGATTTTGTATTGTTAAACTGTATAACTATTAAACAACAGGCACAAAATTGATATTCGTTATTCACATTTGAAGAATTCCCAAAAGAATGATTTTTAATAGCAACAGAAAAATAAAATGTTTAAAATTTTGGCCCTCTTGAGGGTGGTAATTAAAAATTGCGTGATGGGCGCATCGCATCAGATATTGTTTACTTATACATCCGTATCTGTGAATCACAAAATTTTTTTTTTTTTCAAATACGTTGGGTAATGTTATTATAATGAGTTAGTACTATAAATTTACTCTGGCCATGCAACCCGCTTAGTATTTAGTTGTTTAAATAACTACACCCTAGAAGACGAAAAGCTTTATATTTAAACTATTATATTTCTATGAATTATTATTCATAGAACGTAATGTGCTAAACCTTCTATGTTTACATTACAATCCCACACGGGCCTACTGTATCCATTGTTGGGCCGTCCTTTCATAGCATACAACCCCGAGGGTTGTGGGGCCAACTCCCAGTTGAATAATAGAGGCCACGATCATTAATGGAACATTGCAGAGGGGACTCACTGTTCAACCCTAACAGGATAACTATCTGTCAATCCCCAACAATTGCCAACTACTAAAGATTTTGGAGGATCACCAAGGCCAAAAATATACCGCAAATTAATTTTTAAATAAGCGAATTAAGAATTATGTACGCCAATGAGACAGAATATAGAATAGGTATAAACAATAGAACTATACAAACATAGGCTCTAAATAAAATAAGATTACATTATTGTTAATACTTCCTAAATTTGCAGTTTTACTTAAAACTAATCTATAGGTAAGGCGAATGATAAGTTAACCGTCAAAATTCATTATCTCTTAAAAGCCATAAATATCGCTGAAAAAAAAAATGACGAACTGCAATTAAGATAAAATGTGGAACGAGTACAGATAAGGGGCAACGGATTTATCGTTGAGGATATTTGCATGCGATGGGCGTGGTCATATTGGCCCAGGGATATTAGTTTTATTATTGGCTGGATGGTGGCGGGGGGCGTGGCATTGTCCTGCCAACAAAAACAAATATGAGATATTGGAGGAAGCTCCGTTTGTTCTCGTCACAACGAAGGCGTCTTTAATTGAACACCGTGCGGATGGGGGAGGGAAAGGAAGAGGGGGGAGCTTTTATTTTTCTTCTTAGTTGGGTCCCCTGACCCATTTTGGTTCTTTATTCTTTACCGATAAGGCTTCCATCTCTTTCTCTACTTCACCGGGTTATCGCGATTTTGACTTATATTTTCTAGTCACTTTTCGTCTCGCCGTTGTTCTACAAATATAGATGGCCTTCGATTGTCTATCTAACGTAACTCAAAATATAGTTTTTCACCAACATGAAACCTCTCTTTCTCCCCCTTCACTTTCAGTCGAAAAATAGTCTTAGCGAACTTAAGGATTATATAATTGAATAATTTATACATTTGTGAATCATTAGATTTAGTCAATAATATACAATTATATTATGGCGACATATTGAGATTTAGTTGTTTTATATTGTTTTATTATTCATACATTGAAGTATTATATAAAATCTTTATATCTTTCATATTTTAACTTTATATTATGATTATTTTGATGCTTCACTTTAAAAGATTAACAGATATTTGATTTTGAAATTGTTTTATCAATTTTGACTCGATTGTTTGCATTTTTTCTTACCTCCTTCATTATAAATAACAATATTAATATTTACCTAAGTATATAAACATATAACTGGTGCTCTTCCTTTGCCAAATGGCATTATAAGGGATTGGGCTGGGTCCGCTCAAGGCGGGGGTTACAATATTGGCCCATGAGTCCCTGGCTTTTTTTGTAAAATTCAGTAAGGAGTAATAAGTAAACAAAAACAGTTATTTTAATCGGGTTTTGAGATGTAAATCAGAAATAATTGATATATAATGAATATGTTTAATAATAAAAAAAAAGAATAAAAACATTAATCAAATATATACAGCGTATCTGACTCGTATTGATCCAAGCTTAGCCTTTAAAGTAAGAATTAATTCGAAAAAATAAAATTAGATATATTTCATTTATACACTCTAATATAGAATTAAAATATATGATTCAGATTAAATGAGTGTCTGAAGTAATCATTAAAAAAACGTATTTTGACACCTTAACGAATTTGAATCTTTATTCTGGATTAATTTTTCCATTACACGGGTAAAAGACGAAAAGAAAGAAATATTTTTTTAATAATAAATATGAATCGTTAGATACACTCTTTATTAGTCTAAACAACAATTTCACTTTACACAATTTAATCCAAACACCAGATTCAAAAAACTATTATGAACAGAAATATTCAGTTTTTTTAGACATACGAAAAATATACCTAGTAAATTAATTAATCATATGGCCAGAGGTTTCAAATGGGTTTGCCACTATAACAAATGTAAAATAATGGAGCATTAAATGAGTTATAAAGAAAAATAGTTTTATAAGAAATATACTAGAGAAATAGAAATGTTTATAATAATTTCAGCAGTGGCAAACCCATTTCAAACAGTCGCTTTGCTAACGTCGACTATTGTCGCTTGAAGACATAATTAATCTTGCCACCACAGGCTTTTGAATATATTATTTACTATATAAAATACTTAAAAAAGAATTTATAATTAAAAATATTAAAATTGACAGAGCGAACGTTTCAATAAAAACTTTTAATGAATACATATTTAATTTTTAGAAGAAGCTTAATAGCCTTTTTTTTAGTTACAATTAATTATTGAAATATCAAATTAAAAAAAAAGAGTCACATTAAAATAAATCACCACTAGATTTGAAAATTAGTCCAATGGTTTTAATATAAATAACTCTGATTTATGAGTTAGACAATTTAAAATAACAACATTCGAAAATCAAATACAAATTAAATTTGCTAATCCAAAACCTATTCAAATTAAGAAAACAATTAACTTTAAAATAATTCAATTCAACAATGGAGTTAAAAAAAATCAACAACTTTACAGCTGCAGGTTATCTTTACACAGCGTAGCTATTAGACTACACAATGAATAAGCATCTTGTAACCCTGCCTATCTAAACCTACAGCTCAGCATCAATTATTAACAGAGGAGAGAAAAAGTTTTTCCGCAGAAATCCTCTGCTTTAATTTTCATGAAAACCCTAGCGACTCGAGAGCGAAGGTCCAGCCAGCCAGCTTGGTATTAAACCCTAACCTTGTTTCAAAGGGGAAAGTGGTTTTAGGTCTCGAGACAGGGAAAAATATCCTTCCAAACTTTGACTTTGGAATTAATTCAATTAAAATTTTAATTATGAGCCGAGATAAAGTAAACAGTTTCCAAATCCAGCTGGGTCCTTCTACAGAACGTTCCCGCATTAGGAACGGCTATTATAACCTTAAAATAATTATTTTTATATGATTTCACAATGCTATCCGTGACAATGTGATATGTTAACTGATAAGAGATATTTTCCTAGTTATTAGTCAAATATAATATATTTAAAAAGATGTACCATAATAATTTCAATGATCAATTTCCTGGCTAATTTAAATAATATGCGTAGTTACATTATGGAATACCTCCTTCTAAAGTAATTTTCTTTAAATTTAGAACTGTACTCAAGCTAAAAATACAAGTAACTATGATAAGTTATCATCACATTAAAGATTTGTGAAGAAATTATCCAGAGGCAGCACTCAATAACATTTCTATATTTGAAGGTCTCAAGGGAATCTTCTTTTCAGGCGCCTTTGAGGATTATCAATAATAGAAGGTTAGAAACTAATGAATTTGCATTGTTGGTAACGAGCTCGCAGACAAAGCTGCCAGAGAGGCACTCACGCTCCCTGGCCGAGGCACCGCCGTTATTACCCCTTCAGAACTCATTACACCCCTTAAATCACAAATATTAGAAAAATGGCAGGCCAAGTGGGATGAAAGCTCTCCCAGTAAATTAAAAGAAATAAAACGATCAGTAAAACCATGGTCGAC
>NW_027108469.1:160867-170979 GCF_000696795.3 Halyomorpha halys
TTATTTATTTTTTTTATTTTTTATTTTTATTTTTATCATCCCATAGGCGTTGATGACCAGAGGGTTATTTTTCTATTTTTTATTTATTTATTTTTTTTATTTTTTATTTTTATTTTTATCATCCCATAGGCGTTGATGACCAGAGGGTTTTACGCCTTTAAGCAACAATCAACAACAACAACAACTAATGAATTTGGGTGGTTAGGCAGTTTAGATGGAGTAATCTGGTTCTGGCTAGATTGGATACATATAGAACATTAAGGTCTTTATGGATTTTGTGACAAAGTAAAGGGCATTAAGGTTTTTGGTCGTAAAGATTGGATACGAGAGGAATTTGATGGTTTAACGGAGCCTCAGATATCAAGTCCAAAATTTTTTAATTGATTGGAAGCTTGGGCCGTTTGTGCAGTAAGTGACAATCTGAATCGATGTGCAATTTCCGTTTTTTTTTTTGTTTTTTTTTTCAATTTTCCATAAGCATTTCATGTTTGTGTTATGTCCAGATTTAGTGCAATGAAGCGGATCTATAAATTAGTTTTAACAAAAAAACTAAAAAAAAAAAACATCGGTTTTTTAGCATAAAAAGCCTCCTCCTAATTAAATCATACTTGTGCTCCAGCATTCAAATAGCAATGAATTATTCTTTTGACTTTTGTGCGTCAACTGCTAAAAAATGTAAATTTGATCAAATGTTCTTTTTTCATATCCTTGTAAAGTAAAAAACATAGTAAATTATAACCTTTTTAGAGTTAATAATTTACTTAGAAGATAGCTTTTAAATTAAACAAAATAGTGAATTCAGAGAAAAAATTAAAACTGCTTAAACTTAAACTTTAGACCAAAAGGAATGACTTGAAAGGATTAAAAGTAGTACCTACATTTTAAAAGTCAGTAGGCAAGTATACGCATATTGTAGCAATTACGTGGTCAATGTTTACTGATGAAAATAGAGAAAAACAGGATTACACCCTACGTATCGCAACTGAGAGTGCAAGGTAGATAATTAATATATCCTACTATTAATATACACTCAATAATATAGTTAGTATTACTGACTGTGCATGGTCGGCTTAATGGGGCACATCATAGAACAGCTATAAAATCCAGAGATCAATTCAAAAAGGCTATAAGGAAAAAAAAATCAATTTTTCAAAATTTAGTTAAAATTTTAATAACACTACATTAACAAAACATTAAAAAAAAATTGTAAATCTTCTTGAAGCAGACATGTCATAAAGATAAAAATGATCAATGATTTCGTTTGTAATTTACAACGCCGTTAAGGTTTGTAATCAGGCTGAAAGCACATCATAACCCAAGCATTTGTCCATTTCAAACTAGATGAAAGCTCCCAAGTAAATTATGATCTCCGAAAATGAAGCCATTTATGTTCTGGAAATTTTAAATGTCTGGACGTTAGGAGAACAATTCTTTTCACTCTATGGCCAAATATTTCGAAGATAAATTATTTATTCATATTTTTAAATTTTATTTAAAGATTTACAATGAAATACATATATTTATACAAAAATCATTAGTAAGGTAAAATTCAAAATATATAGTAATGCCTAGTAATTTGATGATAAAGAGAATTAAAAGTTTCAAGGCCCTAGACATACTGACAAAAATTATTTGTTATATAAATATCACATTAGTTTACAAATATAATATTTACAGGTAATGCAAATTTATGCAAACAATATTTTATGAACTTCACGTATCATAAACGAAAAAGAATAAATTACTACCAAATATAAAATTTTACACTTTAACAAAAAGGACGTTGAATTCAATTAAAAAATAAAAACATAAAAACGTTAACAACCTTCATTATATACATCATTAACACTCCAGAATTGTTGTTGCTAGTTTTTTTTTTTAATTCTTCTACATTTCTATTAATATCTTTTAACATAGACGATTAGGAATCTCAATCTAATCCTTCAGAAAAAATGTTATGGCTACTTGCAGATTTTTGAAATATAAATATAGGTACAAATAAGTTTCCGCCGTTTTCCATCAAATTGTAAGAATTTATTGTAAAATAATTGTACATTAAGTTTTGTTAAAAGCTTTGTTCATCTCAACCCACTATATTTTCACATCTTTCTGATAGCATTCGGATACTGCGTCGGTATAATTCTTTATCTTTTGAAGCTGTCCTCGAATATACTCATTTCTTGCTATATTACAATATTCATTCATTCATTCATACATCATATGAAGGTGAAAGCTGCTCAGATAGACCATCGGGGCTATGTCTGGTGAATACGATGGGTGAGGTAGGACTTGTCGTGATGCAGAATAATTGTGTTGTGCCTAGAGTAGTAATGGGCGTGTTTTTCCTTGAGTGCATCGCTCAGTCCATTAATTGTGTTCGGCATAGAGTTCCAAAAGGTGGTTTCGCTCAGTCTGAGCAACTCAATCTTGATCACACCCCATGAGTATTATCTTTGAATATTCGATTTGGCCGTCAAAATTGAAGCATAGGCAGATGGTCCCCACGATTCTCTCCTCTTTGAGTTATAGTAGTAGATCTGTTTTTCCACACCAATGACTATACAATGCAAACAACCCTTTATGTTATACCTGAAAAGCAGCTTGCAGAATCGAGGTTCAACCTCTCTCGGGTTCAGTTAATTTGGAAACTAATGTCCTTGTTCCATCATTCCCAACGATATGAAGTCGCTTGTCGAGACACTTCTAATGTAAATGTAAGAACGAATCTTTCTACTTTTACTAATACTTTTAGTTCCGTTTCTTCACACACTTTCTTCGTGCTTTGTCTTCCACGTCAAACACCATTTACAAATGTTTAAACCCCCTACGACAACATCACTCTTTTAAAGTATCATCACTATATGCTTCTAATAGCAATCGATGAGCCTCAGGTGTAGAGTTTTCAAGAGTTTAAGACTTCAAATTAAAGAAATAAATCAAAGGCTCCCTGACGCTTATTCAGTACAAAATTTTCGCAGTAAAAAATTTATAAGTAATTTGTACTTTAAGTTTATATTTTTACCAGAGGACTAAGCTTTACGATATTACTTTTCATAGCTGATAATTCCAACAAAATCTTGTGGTCGATATTTTCTTAAACGGAGGAAACTTCGTTCCCCCAATACCAATACCTTTTTTATTGTTTATTTCTTCTTATTTTTTATTTATTAATTATTATTTTATAAACAAATGCTAGTACATAAAAACATTTTTGTTTAAAGGCCTATTTTAAATTTCATAAACATGTAGGCGTCATAGTTTATATTTTGCCAGATTTCACATATTTCTGGCATCTTTAAAATACTTAATTGCTCAATAAGAATCCATCAACCATGTAAAAATTGCAATTCAATTAAATCGAAAACAAACATTTATGGCGTATCCAACTACAGATTATTAAACAATATACTTATGACAAACATTTATATTTTTGAATATCTGAAACCTAGTAAATAACTTATAGAATATGTGTATAACATGAATAGGCCTAAGTATGTTATCTATGACATTAAGGAACATTGGCCGTTAGTAACTATTATCATAAAATGTTTACGATGCTAAGTTTGGCCTTGTTTAAGCAGCCGTGAGCAGTTAGTACTGTACTATAACTGAATCATATACACTGGGGCAATAGCAACTCTCAAACATGCACGCTCGTAATTCAAAACTGATAACCCTTCAGCCAAACGGTTTCAGAATATACTGTCCTCAAAATATTGCATTATTTCACAAAGTAATAACTGATTATTGGTCAACGAATAGATAGTGATGAACATTATTTTTGTTTTACGTAAACAAAATTGAGGAAAATGTGCCCTCACAATCAAAAAATTTTAATTAAAAAAAATCTTACATTTAGACATCTAGAAATAAATTTCCTTGCTGGGCTGTTTGTGGTCAAATTTTTGCTTAGGCATAATCGATCAACCCGTTAGTTTGATTTTTATGACATTTTTTAGCGATCGTGTAGGTTGGTAATTGGTTGGTGAAACACTGATGTTATCAAATTTTATCGCCTACTTTAACTTAAGCATGCGTAACCGTATTTTTCTAGGCACACCTATATTTCGAATACAGCTTGTCTGAATTGGCTCGAATTCAAGGGAATAAGAGTTGAGAGAATCCATTTCACTGTACGGAAAAGGATTTTTCCAGACAAGCACGTCTCAAACATGGCTTCAACTCACATTTTATTCTAAAAGGAAAAATAAAACTTACTAAAAATTAATATTGGTAAAATTTAATCTTAAACGTTAAAAAATAGGTAAAATAAATACCTAACTAATCAAAAAAAAAAAAGGTAAGGTTGCTATACTGACCTCTGTACTTGGCAACCATCTTTTAACAAGAAAAATACTGGATAATTTCGCAGTAGAGGATTCAGAAACTAATTTGAAATTGAAAAAATATTATTATTTACAGATAGATATCTATATATCTGTAAATAGATTATAGATATTTTTAGATAAGAATTTTTATAGCTATTTTAAGCATTTTTCTTCGACATTAGACTATCATTACCACAGTCAAGTTTTTAAGGTTAATTACTGAATCAGTAATAGCCAAGGGAAAATCAACATCAGGGCATATGGAGGCAACATAAAACAGATTCTAAGCAAGAGGGTAAGAAAACCATTGAATTTTTATTTTACTCATTCAACGTTTAGGACATAATAGAGATATATTCTCTACTCTCTGGCAATTATATTCACCACCCTAACCTCAATAATTTTTAGAATTTTGGTTTGATTTTCACTGGGTGTTAGTGGTGGTATATGGTAATCTATTGAGGCTATTGTAAATTATCTTTCCTCTAGTCTTCAAGTGCACCTAACTCCAGCATATCCAATGCAACAGGGATATATTTTATGATAGAAAGTGAAATTTTGGTGATGTTTACACTCAACGCTTACCAATTCTAAAAAAAAAAAAAGCATAGTTCGTTTTCATTTTTAGCTGATTGATTATCGATAAAACGAGGAGAAGAAAAAACCTAAATTGCAAGATTGTCTGAAAATTATCTGTGAGAACCCGTGTTCATGATAGGCCTTTGAGCCTCTTTTACTGGTCGAAGACAATCAAATTGTGACCAGTAGAACGTACATCGCCAAAAACAATGAACAAATATTTGATGTTGTTGATAAGCATGCGTCTGAACGAAAAAATCATTGATATAAAGTTAAGCCACATTGAGGTAGGAAATCAATACTACCCTTAAAAAAAATAAATAAACGGTGTGTATTATTAACAAAAGCTAAGACTAAAATCAAAAAAATATGTTAGTAGGAGGCAGAAGAAACTCACAGGATTGAATACATGCTGTCATAGGGTGATATACTACCACGGTTTCTCTTATCCTTTTAAGACTATTGATTTGAGATGTAAATTCAATCTTTTTAGACTACGATGATGCCTGAATAGGTAAAACGTTCACTGACCAGTTTGGTATTTAATGGTATTTGAGACTAAAGGTTTTGCTTTAAAATTTCAATAATGTCCTGTAAAATTGTTTAAATTTATTTTATATTTTCTTTCACAAGCTTCCTTTTTTTAATCTATGTAATATGGTTTAAAAAAATCAAAGCTATGTTACTTACAGTATTAATAACACAATATTGCAGTTTTGTATTTTAATTTTAATTGACCTATCTCTTATTTTTCGCTTATTAAATATCTCATTATTGTAAAAGTTGTTCTTATTATATTTTTCTGATATTATTATATATATAAATTATTAGCCAATTTATATGAAACAAAAGCTACTGCCACCCATCCATTAGTAACCATCAGTAACATATGGCATTGTTTAGAACATAAGGGACCACAGTGAAATGAAAACAAAAAAATGCAACTGTCACTTGTAAAATATTTGGGAGGAAGAATACCCCGTTCCTCAAACAGGCCGGGGGACCCAAACGCAAGCAGGTGGCGTGGCCCTTCCATCTGCTGCGCCCTTTATGTCAAATCGCCTATCATTTTTAATATGAGGCATGTGCCCCCACAATCCCCCGTCGACTTCGCAGGTTACGGGCAGTTGGTTCTTTATTGCTCTCAATTGGGCCAAGTGTCGATGTCCCATTGTTCCGTCCTCTTAGAAAAAGTGATGTTCAGTACTTTATAGGAAGGTTTTGGATTACGTTAAAAAAAGACTAGTGGGCTTCCAAAAATTCGGCCAGATAATATTACTGAATGATCAGAAAGAGTCTAGCAATCATTTAAAACAACTTCAGGGGAGATTAGTTCCTTTGGGAAAGTTTTCTTTAATCTTTCATAGCATCTAAAATAAAAACAATTTTTAAAAGTTAAAAATAGAGTATTATTATTATTATTACGCTGAGATGGTCGGAGGGTGCGATCAACAAAAAAAAAAAAAAACAAATAAACCAAAAATGATTTATTCGTGCTGAATATTCGACCTGAATTCAGGTTTTCATCAGGGAGCTTTGGCAGAGATTCTGACTCAAAGAAAAGGTGGACTGCTTCTTGCTGAGGACAAGATGGCTATCTCTCATTAGTCAGGGTTGCTTCTCTGAGTTTTGACTGTTGGCCACATGGGTACTGGTATGTCATGTAGGCTATTATAGGCTATAATTTATTAAGGTGGCCCCTCGGATTCAACCTTTCGGTTGCCGTAGGTTACCCGGAACAGTCAGAATACATTAAAAATAATAATATATCCTCTATGCTCAAATTAATTTACATTATTTTAATATTCATTGGGAATTAATGTATCTCTAATCTTGCAAAAGCAACTGGCAGAATACATGCCTACATACATGCCTTATAGAGGAGGCGGTGAATGATTGTTTACTTGTACGTTGTGGTGGCTCGAGGTACAAAATGTAGCAGTGGCCCATGGAACAATGATAGGACATTATGTTTTTGGATATATTTTTTTGCAAAGCTAATGTATAAGTTAAATAAATAACCTAAACGGATCATAAAACGTAAAAGAACTGATGATTTTGAGTGGACATACGTATCTTTTCAATGAAAATTTATTAAATGCAGTAAAAAAACACAACTAAATTTATCACACAATTGAGGGAATCAGAGCCATCTAAGTAGATTAGAATGGATGACCCCAGAGGAGATATCTATAACAGCAACTATGGCCTAACCAACAACAACACTGTTAAACCACAATAGCTTATTTCATTTAGAATAAAAAGGTGAATTATTTTGAGAGGCTAAGTCCTTCGATATATCTAGATATTTGAAATATACATCGAACTAGGTTTGTATCGGCATCAAATAGCTCGCAAAGCATAATCTTAAATTTTTCATAGAGAATTCAAACTATAGATCAACAACAACAATGAAAACGAATTTTCAAAGATCAATCAGTAAATAGTTGCCACACTTCCAATCCAAACCTCCACTGTCCAGTCTAACATGAAGGAAATTCCGCCGGATTTATTGACACGGACATCTTTGACTGGAAGATCCGCTGTCATGAATAGGTACAGCCATCTGTGTCCCAGGACAAAGGGTTGACGTTCCCACCTTTTGTGGCATCTGTACCACGTAATGGAATTTCTTTTTAAAATGCGTCAACCTTTGTTGAGAACGAAACACATTCATAGGCTATAAAGGCAATAGGCGTTAAATTTGAGTAGTATTGTCAACCCATACTTTTCAGAGTTAAATACATCTTTTACAATATATATAATTATAAAATAAAGTTTAGAAAATGTTTATCCTACTAATAACCCAGACAAATTCTTCTTCTTCTTCAAGACTATCTTCCTTTTAGTACAAGACACATTAAAATAATAAAATTATGATGGAACAACGAAATATAACCTTGGATGGATTTAATGCAACCGACGAAAATGTTTCAGTTTATTTTGAAACTGAAATTATGAGGTTCAGTTATAACAACCTCTTTTTATTATCTTTTGGAGCTGACATTTAAAAAACTTTCTGTTATATTTCCAGGATAAATTTCTATTTTTTAATATTTTTATTCTCTTTTTACAGAATAGACCGTTCAGTGAGATGTCAAATTCAACTTTTGTGATTCAGCTATCATTTTGACTTTAACATTCACGGGTTAGAAAAAATGTGGATCGAAGTACAGCGTTATAGATGCAGGTGAAAAATAGAACAGTTTTTTTAAGGAAGATGATTTAAGATATGGAATGTAATAAAGTCGTATCCAAAAGCTTGCTCTGAAGGTAATTTCTAAATGATTTTGAACATTTCTGAAGGATGGAATAGTTGAGGTGCAATAGTCATTTAAGGTGGCATATTTAATTTTATTTGGATAAGTTCAATTTGAATTGGATTGAGAATGTCAGAATGTAGAATAAAGGTTTCATTCCAACACCAAAAGATGCTAGTAGAATATCTGGTATTTTTTTTGTTAGCTTTTACCTATATTAAGGATTCCAAGTAGAAAAGAAATTCCAAACTTTTCGCTTATGTAAACTAGTTGTAAACTTTCCTAAAACTTCCAATATACTGTTGAAACCCTTCTTAGAAGTCTAAAAAAAAAAAAAATGGTCACAGAATCTTCTAACTAGATACGTATAATTGAAGTACTTACAAAGGGTAAACCTTCAGAGCTACCACCATGTTTTTTGTACTTAGACATCACATTAGTCTATTGTGATCCTGTATACAATTGCTAATGTCAATATATTTTTTAAAATTTAAATGGATAGCATAAAAAATGTACAAAATAATCATTATAGGTAATTAAGAATGTCGTATACCAGTTTTAAATCAAAGGCATATCTGCCAAAGATTTTAATTTAATCATAAACTAACGAAAATGGGGTAATATGAATTATAAATTCACGATATCCAACGAATAAGGAAACTATTGAGATGCGAGGATTAAAATGGGTACCCACGAATATTTTGACCACTAACTCCAAAAGAGAAAACAGCTTTAATACCACCATCAGCTCGACTGAGCCCCTCATTTCGAATCTATTAAGGACTAAGTAATACCAAACCGTTTAATTAGAGGGCTAATGAACCATCAGCCTCTTTAGTGAAGTACTTAACTGGGGGGAGAGAGGGGATAACTACCAGGCGGAATTTATAAAACATTTTCCAACTAATTTAACAATATTACATGATCATACGTTCGGGCGATTAAATACAGAACTCTTTACCATAAAACTACCCATAAGGAGTTAAAACACATTTAATAATTATACTTGCCCAAAGGAATCTCGAAACTGTTCAATATGTTTTAGTTGGGAACAAGTTAGTAAAATTTCAAGATTTTTTTATACCACTGACATTCGATAATTTAAATTCAAATATTTTAGTACTAATTTCAAATCAATAAAAAGTATGAGCTAAAACAGTGTTATAATTTAAAGTGCCTGTTAATATATTTTTAACGACTGTAAAAATTTCCGCAAAATTCAGGCAAACAACTTTCCATAAAATGTTCTTTTTTTTACCTTTATTTCAGAAGAAAATGTAAGTTAGGTTTAAAACAGAAACATCTAATTATGGAAAAAATTTAAGGAATAAATTTTATCTTTTATGTTTTCCGTTAAAACTAAGACTTTTTAAAATAAATTAAGATATAGAAATTCCTGATGCCCATTTATAAATATTTATGTATTTATATTTATGTATTGTTAACAGATGACAGTGGGATTCGTTAGATTTTTAGAAAAAATCGCCTCTCCCCTCACCGAGGCCTGATTTGTTTCTCGCTCTGTATTTTCCTGAGCTTGACATTTTTCTAGTGGAAGAGTTATAGACGGGAATTTTTCTCTCTTTTTAATGCTGATGAATCTTCTCGAAGCTGAGCTCAGTCAGTCCTGATCTTTTGATTTATCAAAAAGCAATGGCTACCTATGGGCCAATGCACCCAACATTATTACTCTTCAATACTGTCTTGAAAGAAATACAGAAGCAATGTAATTTCTATTTCTTTATAGTCTAAAATATTAACATTAAGATAAATATACAGAAAAACGCTCTCCATGGAAATCTCAATTAACAGCTTTCACTAAATATCCCCCCCCTAAAAAAACAAAACATAATTAAATCTATTTTGACTTTTCGGTCACTTTTGTTCATTAATGTAACAAAGAATCCTTAATATTGTTTCTTGGGTCACAAATAAAATTATATAT
>NW_027108469.1:171054-175268 GCF_000696795.3 Halyomorpha halys
TATATAATTATCCACATTTGCCTTAAAATTCTATGTTAACAGGTATATTTCCTTTAATTTCAAACTTCATACTCATTCAAACCCGTAAGTTCGAGATCTGTCACCCTAATCTATCCAAAATGTAACGTAACGATGATTCTGAAAAGATGATGATTACGATATCTATAAACTTCGAACATTAATTGTGATGTAGCCAGTAGGTATTCTTCAGAATCCATTGTTATATCAAGTTGTAATAGTACTGTAGAAGAAGTACTTAGTACTTACAGGAGCTTCTATTGTTGCAAGTATCAATTAAATAAAATAAAATAAAAACTGATTGACTGATGCCAAATTAAGTCCTTCCAAAATGAATTTAAAATTATTAGATTTTACTTATTTTTTATAGTTGATAGATTTTAATTATTTTCATCATAAAAAAGAAAAAAATCCAACATTCAACAAAATTAAAAAAATAAAAGTTTACTTTCACTTACCTACATGGAATATACGATGTGAAATTATTGTGATTGTGTAAAATTTCGAATTCGAGTTATCACAATTTCGAAAACACGTTCTGAGCTTTCCGGAGTCCAGACAACTAAGTCTCGAAAAATAGTCCGTGCGTGGAAGGCGTAGATCAAAAACAATATGAAGCTGAAATTACATATTTAATGTGAGTATATGCCAGGTGAGTGAAATTTTAAGATAAAATCGATTGCCCGGATCAGATATAAAAATAATGAATCAATAAAGATCTAAATATTTAACTTGAAGATACTGAAGCTTTCATTAATAAGTAAGCATTAGTTTCATATTTGATTAAAAAGAACCTAAATTTCATTATGTAACTTATTAATTATGTAGTACGGTAATCCAAGTATTGGATTTTTTAATTTTTTAATCTAAGGTGCACACTAAACATATCAAAATAATAAAAGAAAACTATTTTGATACCTTTATTGACCGCCACCCGGAGTATCTTCCTCCAATTCACTTCATACATTGAACTATCTTCTTCCAATATGAAAAAAAAAAATTATACTTAAACTAAATTAACCTTTTATTACGAATGGAAGCGGAAAATGTTAAAAAGGCTAAAAACTAAAGCAAAAGAGATAAAAAAAAATTAAAAGAAAAGTTTCTATCAGAATTTTATTTAATTTATAGTTTTGAAAATGTTTGAAATACTGTTCACTCATCTTTTTATAGTATTCAGATTTACGCTACTGTTTCTCATACAGTATACATCTTAATTGATTAGGCAACTAGAGTGCAGAAGGTAAAGATGTACTTATGCATTGGTTAATTTTGAGCTTCAAGGATGACAAGTGAGCCAGTATTAATTATGTTTAATTAATTAGGATATTCTTGATTCTAGACACTTTGATTATCATCCACCGTAACGTGAATGGTGATTTTTTTAGTTTTATATTTTTTTAAAAATATTTATCATGCATCATGTTGTTTTACCGTTCATTTATAATACAGAATCGATGCATAGAAATATGGAAAGAAAAATATAAAATCAGACCAAAACACGAATTAATAATGAATAAGATATCTTGGATCTTGCCTATAAATCATTTTATTGTTAGTAGATACACTAAATTCAATTTAAATTCTACTATAGTAATTCCAAAAGAGCTGATAAGATAAAACCTAAAAAAGAAAGAAGAAGGATCTTTTACATTGGAGGGAAGCTTTATTTGCAATTTTCGCGGGTCCCGGGGCTTTGCTAGAATACTAAACAGTAGAGCTCCCGAACCGGCGTTGGGAAAAATCAGCCGAACGCGGATTTCTGCGTGTGGTAGATAAAGGAAGCTCACGACCGCTGTCTGAAAAATCCAATAAATACTCAATGTTATGCCAAGTACCATAAATTCGATTGGATCATATTATATTCAATAGTGAAACTGCGAACGAAACTATAATCAGTAATTTTATATTATCTAGTGATCTACAGGGGGTTGCGGGTAGCTGCAGAGTAAGGCCTGTGGCTACTAACTCTAAGGACTCGAGTTCGAATCTGGCTGGGCAGAAAATTGTTTTCTTGTGTGGGCTCTGAAGCCCTCCTGGGGTCGTCCCAGCCTCATAAATTGGGTAAAAATCTGGCGTTCGATCATAATTCTGAACAAATTACCTCCTTGCACAACCGTTTGTTCTAGTATCAGCACATCCTTACAAAGTACTGAACGTCTGACCCTTCATGGGTTGTAGCGGTACAGATTTAATTTTTTTTTAATGAGCTATAGACTATAACATAGTAGTCTATGTAGGTAACAGTTTATTCTAAAAGATGCTAAAATTATTCAACCGCTGCTACACAAGAAGTGTGGAACTGAAAAAAATTGAAGAATAAATGTGCGTGGATTATAAATATCTAAGCTTAAGTGAATGTTAAATCAACCTTTATAATCAAAGTTATTAATCAACATTCAATAGATTTATCCTCACCCAGTTCTGATATATTTAGTGTCTACTCACACGATTTTTGTCATAGCATTGTCTCTCAATGAAATCATAAGCTTCGTTCAATAATGAATTGAGAATAAAACTAAAATCAATAATCATATGCTATAAACTAGAGATTTACAACCAGGAAACGGACTATAACATCACCATATTATATATGTACATAATATTACTCAGATACAGAATATGTTTTTAGTTTAACTTATCAGACAACTTCATGTTCCAAACCAATACCTAGAACGTTCGGACAGATGTATAAATACATTAATTGGAAACATATTTAACTGAAAGTGAAAATATTTCAAACACATGAATGTAAATTTCATTAACTTTTAAATGATCATAAAATGTATATTTTAGTTGCAAATAAAATTGTATTATTTCCCAACTTTCGTCGAGCATTTCTCTAATACACGAAAAATTAAAAAGGAGACTTTATTTGGGCTATATATAAATCATTTAATCAGTATAAAAGCTATAGTTTATACAAATATTTTTTTTCTGCTCTTGTGTAATTTTTTCTTTTAAAATTTGATAAAAATAATTACGGAAATCCATTAATACCCCGATGATCTGTCATAGTGAGAACAGAGGTATCGCCAGTTAAGTAAATAACCCGGTTTATCCGGAGCGGATAAAAGAAAAAAACTAAATTATTTCAACTAATAGATCATTTTACTAGTCGATATCAACCTTTCGGAGTCGAAATAATGTAGTAAAACGGTCGTTTCAATCTTGGAGGTTGATGCTATTCAGAAAATACACAGGACAGAAATTCAGTAAATACAATTTTTGTATGGAACGTCTCAAAGATCGTTATAAATATATTTTTGAAATGTTGAAAATGACCCACGACCTTTAAACCTCTATTAACAAACAAAAAATTACCATACTATTTCTTTTCGAATTCCTCAAAGGCTTCGACTCAACCAATCCTAACATCCTCCTTTCTAAACTCCAAAAACCTCTCCCCATCAAATAGTGGTTTAAAGTGGTATATTTATTCCTATCACTTTGTTAAGAAAGAATGACTCCTCACTCTCACCGATTTTTTTCTTAATATACAACAACTTCAAATTGTCTCTTCTCCATTCACAGTGTACTCGAAGTAATCCGCAAGTTGCAATAGGATATAGATAGCATCAACGAATGGGCAGCAAAAAATTATCTCAGACTGAACTTTGAAAAACTAAGAGCATCCTCATGGATGATTCCAAGTCCCTTCCTGATTCCTTTCCAAACCATCCCCTCCTCTACTTTAATCGCCAACCCGCTTTATTCCACACCTCAGTTAAAAACCGAAAAAGTGATTTTCGATCAGCACCTACCCAGGAAGACCATATTATCCACATTACTCAAAAATCCATTCTTTTCTTTAGACAGTTCAAAAGGTTCCGTGCTTCTATACCACCCAAACCCTGTCAGTTTCTATTTTTTTCTCCCGTTTTCATTACTACTGCCTCGTTTACGGTGGACTGTCAGGCAGACAAGATATAAGAATTAAGTATAAATGAATTGTTTTATTAGATTCATCTCCGGGATCACTAGACTCCCTCAAGTCTCCAGTTGTTACGCTGAATTAAAGTGGCTTAACCCTTTTCTTCTGTCGGGAATACTATTTTGTTGGGTATCTCTTTAGAGCATTTTAATCTAAAGTGTCCCAGTATCCCTAATTGGTTTACCTCTTGTTCCTTTCTCCACTCCTTAAATACGAGATTGCAACCTTATATACCAGGTCATTCAAAAAGTCCTGTCGTTTT
>NW_027108469.1:176933-199211 GCF_000696795.3 Halyomorpha halys
TATATAATAGAAGAATAATCATAATAGAATTATAATTTATGAAAGTTATACAGCATATAATTGTGTATATCAGCCTAAAAATCAATAATAACTTGTGATTCCCAGAAGTAACAGCTAAGCGAGAACTCTATCTAAATACAGACCAATGTTTTTTATAGGCTGGGTAAGTGTTGCATTAAGTGGTCTTATTAAGCAAGGGAAAAATTGTCAGGGAAAAAAGGCGGTGTAAAAGCCTACTCCGGGCACTCTGTTTTTGATTCCACTCCAAACTCCATCGGGTGGGATAACAGCGGAAGTGGAACAGAAAAAAGAACTTTTCCACTTGTTTTGCTACGTAGCCGGGGCCTTTTGTGAATTGCTTGGATCAATACGGAGCTAAATCAGAAGCTGGTTATAATGAGGACTTGACCTGAGGTGGAGGATTACAACCAGACGATAAACCATTTCAGAATTAATTAGCAACAGCTCCCCAGCTCCGATACCTCAAGAACCCCATGTTATTTTATATAAATTACCCCCCTCCCTTTTGTTGCTACAAACTTCAACGTCGATCTTCATCTACTCGAGATCTTCAGTAATCAGCAAATAATACCTCATGAAATCAATAACTTTCATCACTCTAAGCAAATTAAATATTATCTATATGCATCTATAATAAATTATGGTCACAAAATATATAACAATAGAACTATAGAATTCATTTCAAAATTTCAACCGCATATTTAATTGTGTAGATAATAGGATTTTACATTAAAATTGATGGCAGACAATTATAAGGCCTGTACTAACGAATGGTAGTAAAGCGTGAGTCAAGACTCCTCCAACCTTCATCCTTCCCCAAAAATAAAGAAAAGAATAGTGAAGTGTGAAAAAAATAATTGCATAATATTCTTGACGGTTCCAAATTCTAACATATTATGAGGCAATAAATAACGAATAAAATTACTATTAGTTTACTACAGACGAATGAAGTTTTATGAGCTGTTGTGATAATATGAATTATAACTAGAAAAATTTATTAACACACCGTTATGTGTTTGACAGGTAATATTTATACTTTTATATATCAGTATTATGTTAACTTGTTACAAATAATTTATACAGAATATTGATGACTTCCAGAGACCGTTTAGGATAGTAAAAACGGCTTCAAAGATTCTATTATTAATTTTCTAAGGATGACAAAAAAATAATCAACAACAATAGCATATATTAGTGATGAAATGCTCTCCATAAGAAAAATTTTATATGTATTTTAGTCCAGTAAAAATAGCTTAAAATTTAGCTGTACCTAGAAGTGTAAATTAATTTGATAGGTAATATTTAGACTTCTATATGTAAACTTGTGACAAATAATTTATACAAAATGTTGACTTTCAGAGACCGTTTAGGACAATATAAACGTTTGAAAGATTCTATTATTATTTCTCTAAGGAATGACAAAAATAATTATATGCAGTTAGAAAAATAAATATATGAATTTTAAATACTTTTGCCGGTACCTCTGAAAAAAAAAGATAAAAACAATTTAAACTAAAATTTATGAGTTCTTTAGCTTATTAAATTATTGTTCCTATTTTATTTTAATTTTTTAAACTAAATTATAAATATTAGGACTTAAAATAATTATTACATTGCATCAAAATAAACCCCTATATGATTCATTTTTGTTTGCTAATTATTACTTGTAGCTATGTTTTACAGTTTGGTAAAAAATTAAATGAAAAATAAAGTTTTGAAATAAAATAACAAGTTATCATGAATTTATATCTACTAGTCGTTATTTTTGTATATATACTATTTCACTTATGATAGGGTATAAAATTAGGTAGATTGAAAGAAATTATGAGTCAATATATGCAAATTGACTCAAAATTTCTTTCAGTCTAGCTAACTTTAAACCCTACAGTACCCTTCTACTGTAATAGTAATTGTTTAATTCTCAATTCATATTATTTATTTTTGGGTAATACAGATAGATACAGGTTTATAATACTTGTAGTATTTTTTAACTGGTCCAATTGGTAAAGCTCCACAAGGAGCATGTTATGATAAGTATTAGTCAGGAATGTGGTATAATCCTACTCTCCTTTAAAGCAAAATTGAAACAAAAATGGACACGTTTTTGTGGATAAAGTTTACGTTGAGGTTAATAGGTATATGTACTATTGCAATGTAAACTGACACAGAAGGCAGTCATTGGCTCGTACTCCTATGCCTGCCTTTGAGTCCATGCCAGCTTTTTTGGCTTCACTTTTCCTGCCTGCCTATTCCCTCCTCGACGTTTTTAGAGATTCAATTTATTTTATATGGACAATTTTGATTATTTATAAAAATATTAGATATACATTATTTCCCTTCCGTTTAATAAATACTATTATCTCATCCTATATGTTGATTGTTAATTCTATAATTTCCAAGAGTGGATTAATAAATAAAAGTGACATCAAGAAAATGGTTTGCAAAAGGCAGGACAAGAATAATTTTATACAGTAAAGAAACGTAAACAGTTCCCAGCCGTCAGAGGACCTTAGAAGGTAAAAAAAAAACGTGAAGTGGCTTAAAAGCGGAAACATTTTTCAGATACTTAATTCCTTAAGCCGCACGTAATTAAAGGAGGGCTCGTATGAATTTAAGACTACATAAGAGGAGAGGCTTTTCCTGATTAAGATTAAGGCTAGGAAGTGCTTTGTACTCTATTTAGGGCCCCATGCCCTCCTTCTACCTTACATCAAACATTCAAGCGCCCACTTTGTGCGGTCCGGCTCAGCTATTCACTTTGGCATTTCACTCACTGGGCCGTAAGTGTCACACTATGACATCATTCCCGTCTTAAATATATATAAACGCGTAGAACCTAAGGGATAACGCATCATTTCAAAGGTAGGAGTTATGAAAACGGGGTTAACTATCAACAATATCAGATTTGATTAATAAAATTCTCACCATTAGAAAAATTGTATATGCATTTTAGTACAGTAAAAATAGCTTAAAATTTAGTTGTACCTAGGAGTATAAATTAATTTCTATCAACTGATTTTTATGTAAAATTGTTTCGAAATTACAATGATATTTTCTCAAAAAAAATCAACGTAATTTTGATGTGCGTGTACTAAAACAATATAATAAAAGCGGGAACTTTAACTTATGAAACTCCTATGAGGTAAACTCTTTACTTATGGATGGAAGAAACTCAAACACAAAATTGAAATAGATTATTTTAAATTGGCTTCTTGCTATAAACCAAAATTCACCGCACTTAAACGGCACTGGGCACTGAATTCCATATATAGACCTTATACATTTCCTTTCAGGATTTAAGATACAAAGTACCTCAATACATTTTATGAACCTGAATTTGCGCAATTTATTCCTTTAAATTTCCCTAAGTTACATATTTAAGCTACATGTAACACATTATAAATTATTTGCCTCAAATCTAAAACTCTGAGATTATCTCAAATTAGGCCATAATTAGCGAGTAAAAAAAATGTATTTTCGTTTTTTGTACAAATAACTATTAATCAATTTCATTAGACTTACACCCCTTAGTATTATGTTCTTTGTAGCCTTGAAAGTCTGAAATGTCATCAAATCGTAAATAGTTTCTACAGTTGTTAGTTTTTATTCGATAACGTCACCCAACACGATTCATTACAAACTAAATGGGATATCTTTTTTTCAAATTCCAAGCTGATCTTGGAACAAGATTTGAATTGATAGTTCAGGGAAAGATTTTGCAATAAAGTTTTTTATGCTAGTATCTGGAAGGAAAATTAAAAAAAAAAAAAAAAAAAAAAAAAAAAAAAAAAAAAAAAAAAAAAAAAAAAAAAAAAAAAAAAAAAAAAAAAAAAAAAAAAAACCTTTTTAAAGAAATATGCCATATTTCAACAACAACAAAAATCGATTTAAACTACTTATTAATTATATTATTTTTTTCTAAAAGCTTATATTTTTCCATTTTCATCTAAACCACTACTAACCTATTCATCGACATTGGTCCTAAAATTTGTAAGAAAGGAAAGTATGTAAAAACATAGAATAACCATAAAATTATTTTTTCAAAATATTATAAGGGCTATCAAATTGAAGAAATTAGTAAGATCTCCAAAGAAGTTTTTGATCTATCACGACCCTTTCTCAATCGTAGATATTAAAAAAATTAAGTCAATGTCAAACTTGAATATTTTAAGTAGGAAACCATCTCTGGAAGCTGAGAAGGTACATCCACCATAAGCTAGACCAAGTGGCATCAATAGCACATTAATTCCTTCCGATCAAAGATCATAAATCAGATTTGGTTCCGAAACCGGTATCGACTCCTGACTGATAATAGGCGATTGTGTTTTCCACCTCAGTCAGAGAGGACATTACACAATGGGGACTTAAGCTAAGTCCCCAGTACCCTGATCCATCACAGGCTCAACTCTGATAAGGTCGTTTTATCATCCACGTCTCAGTGGTAACTTCACGGACCCCTTCTAAGGAAAATCAATGGTCCTTTTCGCAACTAAGCATAAGTTAGAGCGGCTAAGCCTTTCTTTAAGGTTCACCAATTTTTCTCTGCCTAGCTCACTGGGACTTTAGGAGAGAAGACTTTTACAACTTCCTATCAGCCATTCAGTTTTAAATCAAGGTTATTTCAATTTATATTTTACACGAAACACACTTTAAAAATAATAAATAATTCTTAAAATATTATGAAGAAATTCCGGGTGGGTAGCGGTCAGGAATGGTATATAAAACAGCAGAAAAAATAATTTTTAGTAACCTACGTTTTAACCACATTGCATATTTAAGTAAAAACATTATAAAGTATGGTAAGATTATAAGGATATAAAAATACAAAACAAGACAATATACAAAAAATTAATTTATAAACAAAAAGAAACTCAGTAACTACATACTTACATCACGTTTACACCTCACTCTGTCCTTCATTTAATTTTACCATTTTTGGTACTGCTTCTATAAATTATTATTTTACTCTTTATTATTCAAATGATATATTTTCTAATTCTATCAAGCATTACTGTCATTGTTATTCATTTATGGGGAAGCGTATTATGCTGAGCTACTAACACCAAAGGTTCGAATCCGTCTGTCACAGATTATTTTTGATATGTTCCTGTAGCCCTGAGTCAACCTTGAGGATTCATATTTTGGAGAGGCACAACTAGCCTTTAAAAACTGGAAACCCTTTTTGTAGGATTGTAGCACAATCATTGCTCAAGAAACAGTACTTCCCAACAAAATACACCTGATCTTTCATGGGTGGCTGGCATAAAAAAATCACTTTATTTTTGAGAAGTGAATATATTAATTTTGATATAAATCATCCAAATATAATATAAAATAATTATTAAGAAAAGGCCCAGAATACAATAATTTCTTGTTATTCTCGAAAGTTACCTATGAGCGAGATCTCTGTATAAATAAAGACTAATTATCTTTATAGATTGGGGTAAGTTTCGCATTAAATGATCTCAATTAAGCAAGGGAAAAATTGTTAGGAAAAAAGGCGGTCTACCCAAGCTCTATAAAATGGGTTACGTAAATTCATAGCCCAGAGCAAAGAGCGAAATGTTTTTAGCACTGCTTTTTTTTGGAATAATTTTAATAACATTTAATTGCGTTTAATATGATTCAGTGAAAATATTAATTTAATTCTGCTATTACAGTTAAATTTAGAAATAGGGTCTACAAGATCTCAATTTTCCAATTATTATTCAGTGTAAACGTATCAAGTTACAAAGCAATGTGGATTCCTTTCACTTTAATTTTGGAAGCTCTTCAATGGAAAGTAGCATGTATATTATTTCTTAAGTCAAACTATATTTGAACGAAGAATTATAGAGGGATCATATGAGAGATGCACTACACACAATGTACTTAAGAGAAACAAGAGTCAAAAAGATGATCTATAAGTTCATTTATATCATGACTATCGTGCAATTTCTTTGTTCCTTGCAATTTTAAGAAATTCACCAATACGTTTCATCGAAATCAAAATTGAGTAGCATAAATTCAAATACATCGCTAATTTTACATAGTTCGAGACAGCTACACAAAAAGGAAATTAGAGATGAATTATCATGAATAAAATAAAACACGATGCGCTGAGATAAAGTTAAGTTGGTTCCATAAAAGCAAAATCCCATAAACCTGCAGGTTGTTAAGAGTTACTGCCGAAAGATAACTATGCCGTGTTCCTGCGATCCCATCTGAGATTTGATGTTAGCGTGCCCTTCTTCGGCCAGAACAATTTTAATTATTCTAATTATTAAATGTTAAATTTTTCTCACACGCTAAACAATCACAAACATTTTTCAAGTATACTATCTCTGTTTAAAAACAACACATTAATGAAATATGCACATAAATAATTAGGATATCTCTAATAATTAAAAAAAAAAGTTAATTTTCTGATCAAAAAGTATATTATAATCAGATTAAAATGAAAAATAGAATCCCAAGCACAATTTGAAACATTTTCCGATGTAAATTGGAAGAGAAAATCCTGGAGTATTTATCCTGGAGGAGTGAGCTCCTATTTCATGCTCCAGTGAAATCAAAGAGAAAACGTGTATTTTTAATTTTATTTTTTTCGGAGGAGAGAGAAGGGAAAAGGGGTCAATTGAATATTTATTTTATTTAGGACCTCTTTGGATCAATATTTACCAGCCCAAAAGAACAAAACCTCAAACCACAAAAAGGTTTCATTAAATAATAGACTGAATATAATGAAAAATGGTATTCGCCGCGATATTAGAAATATACATTTTTTGTGATATATTCCTTTTCATTGATTAAAATATTTTTCCGTATGTATACAATTAGGAGAGGGATTCGAATAGGGGGGGGGTTTGAATTCGGCTGTGGCTGATAATTATTTATTTTGGTACTTTTGCAGTGCAGCGTCACCCAGCCTCACATAGTACGTACCCTTGGGGAGAAATCTAGGCGTTGAGCGTGATTCCGACGAAATTATCTCCTAGCACAACCGTTGGACTAGTTACAATACTGCCTTACTATGTACTTGACTTCTGACACTTTATGGGTTGTAGCAGTACAGTTTTTTTTTATTTATTATTTTATACATAAAAGGTAGAGAATGAAGCAAAAGCGCGAGGTAAAAATACTGTTATCTGGGTGGTTTCAAAATTTTGTTACAATATTGACTAAAATAGTTTGTGATCTAAGATGAATATTTTCACAAACAATCTTTTACTCTAAATGGCGCCCAATTAATGTTTTTATTTTTGGTCATTTAAAAAGAGAGAAAATAAGGTATTTTGGACCCACTATCCCAAAGTCTTAAATAAATGAAAAAAGAAAATATAAATATTAGACAGAGAAATTATTTATTAATTACAAGGAATGCTACCCAAATAAATTGAGTTGCCATATGATACAGCGTACTTAGGAATGCATTAGTAGAAGACAATATTAATACATTTTTATTTTGTTTTATTCATTTTATATTTTTCTTTTCATTTTTTCTTCATTACGCCTGTGTATAAAATAGAAACATTTTGGACCAAAAATATTATCTTTTGGAAGGTTGATCCATTTGGTAGTATCCTTTTTTTTGTTTTGTACGACTTTTTATACAATGAGCCCACCGCTATTGCACGTATGAAATAACTATTATTCGCAATTTTAGAAATAAAGCAAAGTTTCTAGTCAAAAATACAACACTGGTATAGACCCCTCCTCTTCTAACCTATGCCCATCTCATCATGTTGCAGATCAATATTTCTTAGATTAGAAATGTATGGTGCCACAAGCTATTTACGGTTTCCCAAAATATTTCAAAATAATAAAAAGAGAATATATACACAGCATTTCAACGTTTACTTGGAGCATTTTTTTTTTCTTTTCCTACATAATCAATTCTAAGAATAATTTCATTAATTTTTAGCTTGGAAAGAGTGCCACAAAATGTTTTTTTTAGCCTGTTGGGGGAGCAGAACAGAAGAGAGTGATCAACAGGGATTCAGGAAAAACGAATAGCCAAGAAGTTATTCAAGGAACCATATGTAAAAGCGGATGTGAAAAAAAAAGTGTTCAGCCTAACGAGAATTCATATAGTACAAATAATTCATCAAAACTGATAATAAATTGAAAATGTTATTTAACTTCATCCATTTGGAGTCTAGTTGCAAAATATCTATATATGTATAGGTATAAGATATATAATACTTAACTTTAAAGGACTTGATTAAACATTAAGAAGGTACAGAAAAGGGAAGAATAATCTTTATTAAGTAGCCATTCTACCAACTACACAAACGGACCATACCTTCAAAGATAAGTAAGATAGTTATGTAACAGTATCTAATTCTAAGACTGCGTCCACCTTCTCATTTCCTCGCTGCTTCTATAAGGAGGATAAAATGGAAAACTAGAAAGTGAAGTCAAGATTTAGACCTTCCTCCAATTACTTTTAAAATAGGCTGAAATAAAATTAAACTTAGGCACCGGCCTGGATAAGAAACGGCAATCAGAGGTAAAGAGTCAGTTTCTATTCATGGGATCGGGAAGGAGGGGCTAATGAAAAAAATTGAATATAGAAGGGGAAGGAGGCACTGAATGATAATGGGCAGTTGAGTGCACCGGCTGCAATGCCACTTGAGTCAACAGTTAATAACACTTCACTTAGCCATTATTAGATCCTAAAGTGGGTACCGCATCCATAGCTCCATCAAATACATTGTGTAGGAGATTATCAATAAATGACGGCGGATGAATATCTAAAAGTTATCTAACAAAACAGTGATATAAACACGGAAACCAAATTCTTCTACTTTATAAATCATTACTAAATAACAACAAAAATATAAATAATAATTAAAACCATAACCTTATATTCAAAAATTACTAAACAAAACAAGGTTATGTTGTTTAATTTAAGACGTAATTGTTAAACTGGACATCTCATGAATTCGGTAATTGACATCCATGTATTACTTAAAAACTTATATTAACTTTGATTTGAAACAAACTGTTTTTTCTTTTTTTTTTCTTCATTGAGTTATATTAAATATAAAATAAGAGTAAATTTATATCACATTTACAGTGATATTGATAAATTAAGTAATAATTAAAAACAAAATTAAACTTTAAGTAAAATAACATCAACACATTCTTATTTTATTTCTAGTCAGGGGGTATGGACTTGGAATGATCTAATTCAACCAAACTTATTTTTGTTATACTAGGTCAAAAGATTTTAGACATATATCTTAAGGGTTCTTGCTAATGAACCTACAAAATAAATATTTAACCAAATCTTATAAATTTGTTTTGGAACAGCCTTTGCTCTTGATGTATGTATAATGGTTACTATATACAAATAGATTTTTAAAAACCATAAGTTGATTCTAGTAAAGTGCATTACTTTGCTTATGTCGATCAAGTCATATACGATTTTAGCGTATTTTGTATATTTTTATTAAAAATTAATGCCTTTATATGGTAGAAAAAGTAGTTTAAAAAAATCTTACAACATTGATTCAACATGGATTTTATGTTAAAGTTATTGAATTTTTTCTCATTTTCAAATTGATTTTTTTTTTTAGTGAAGCCATTTACTATAAAAATATGGATGGATTGTTTAAGATTTGAAATACAAATATCAACTTTATTTTTTAATAAAAAAAAACGTATAACACAATTCTAGGCCAGTTGGTTTAAATTATTTTTATACTCTGTTCTTACTATGGTATAGGAGGGTAATAATATACTAATATATTAATAGTGTATTATAGTATAATACTAAAATACTAATAATATTTGTTTTTAGGTGTAATGATATGTAACTATTAAATATATACAGAGTAAGGCCGGAATGCGATGATACATAAACCTTCTAAAGTAAAATTTTCTTTATAGCTCCTAGGATATATTGGTAAAAACTCTTGAATACATTTCATACTTTTGTTGAATTGGTATCACAAAATAAAGTTTCATTGAAACAAGTAATCCCTTGTAAGTAAACATGAGAATTCTTTATATAAATGGTAAATAAATTATTTTTAACATGTAAGTTTTGTTTTATTATTTTATTACTACTGACATATAAAAAAAGGCTTCAACCCATGCTTCAAGGATACATGAATAAATACATTTTTTATACAATATTATTATCATCTTCAGTATTTACTACAATAATTAATTAAAATTCGTAAATAATTAAACCATTAATTTATAAAACAAAATGTGTAAATTAATATTAATTTTTATTATTAAGCACTAAATACTATAAATTACATATTTAATTAAAAATCTGTCATTAAACATAATAAGTTTAAGTAGATAAATTATAAAGCAACTAACTGTAGAAAGTAGTATTTTAAATTAAGAATTTAGGGAGAAGCGAAAAGATTTTCACTAGATCTTCCAAAGGTTTGTTTTGTTCCATTCTCTCATAACCAGAGCTATGGAAGGTAGAAAGATCTAGTTGAAACTGTAGGTCATTTACTCAGATTGAAATCCCCTGGTAATATGAGAGTAGATGTTCTTTTAACTTAAGCCACTCTTTAAACTTATAATAGTATTGCCATCCTTGAAGTTTTGTAACACTTAATCCTCAAACGAAGAAGCTTCAATATGGCTTTCGTTCATTTGATACGGAAGACATAGATTTCAAAGGACATACAACGGTTATAGGATTCGTTTTTAGAGTCAACTGAATAAATCCGTTTGATTTTCCTTCAAATACTTTTCCCCATTGAATTATAATAATTTTCAAATATATTTTTGTTTAATAGACTGAAATAGATCTGAATCGTATAATAGATCGCTTCTAAACCTTACAAGATAAATATATTCTCAATTTGGCTTATAAACAAATAGGCCCCATCAGAAGGCCATCAAGCACCACGATTTACGGTGTGCCATTTTCACCGGAGCCCGCTCAGCGAATTCCTCTCGCAGGTCTTACACATCACCCCCGCTTGCTTCTACAAACATATTTTACTCCAACCCTACAAAACCATTAACTATGGATTCTAGCTGTTTTACTTTTCAATTTATTTTCTCCTCCCCCTCCCCTCTCTCCCTATGTCGATATTAAAACGATTTATATTCTAAGCAGAACCGAACCAACAGTGGATCAGCGCAAAGCTTTTAAATTAAACATGTGTATACCTTTAATTCATTAAGGAGGGCACTTGTACGGCTAAGTGCACTTTGTAATTTGTCGTTTTTAATCGGTAAATTTATGTTGAAAACGCCCGATGAAGCTCTGATAATTTTCCTCAAACTATCTGAGGTATATAAGCAATCTGAAATTTACATATTCGGATCATCTTCCACCAAAATAGCTATCGGTACAAAAGGGTTTAATTAAGTCCAAGTATCCAATTGCTGGCTAAATGTTTTAACTTTGAATTTCTCGAAAGATTTGAGTTTTGTGTTATATGATAAATATTTGTCCCAATATTCAACATTAACTAAGAATAGTGAACATAAAGAAACAATGAGTTGTAGGATCTATGTCTAGATGCTGATGGGCTAAGCACATTCACCGGGTGTCTGAAGAGAATATATTGAGAAAACTATAAGAAGAGCGGACCTACACAACATTACGGATTGGCTGATGGAGTGGAAGCAGACGCCAGAGCTACTCTTGGTTTCCAGGAGTTGTAGGAGGAGTACTTCTTAGAGACGACTAACAGTTGAAGTTACAAAGTCCAGACTATACACAAGTTGAAGTGCAACGAAAGAATATATTGAAAGAGGTGAGTATATTGGTCTTCATTGTAGATGCAACATTTATTTCTTAAAGGATGAAGTATAATGGAGAAAATAAGTGAAGCTAAGCGGCGAGAGGGATGCGCTGGGATCTCTTGAGCTCTGCTCTACCCCTCACACGTGGGGGATATAGTGGGCTCAGGGATCCTCAGGTCGATTGTGTAAATATTGTATATATTATTTTATCATTAAGTTATTTTATTTATTTATTTTTCACACAGATAGTTTGATTATGTTCATCTTGTCTATTCTTTTGTTTGTATATATTTTAAGAGAGTTTTTTATTTTATATTTATTTATTTTATTTTAGTATATACGAGATCATTCATCAATATTACCTATTGCCCACAACTGTGTGGCAGATTGTAATATCTATCAATAAATAAATCTATCAAATAGATATTAAAAAAAAAAAAAAAGTGAAGCTAAAAGGGCGAGCTTTATGATAAACTCCAGGGACATGGCAGAGAAGTAGTAGCCAGTTATAGGATTCAAAGCACAAAATATAATCTCAAAGAACATCGTTTTCAAAATGTATTTATAGTTCTTACAAATTTTGTTAGTAAATATAAAAGAAACCCCCTATTTAATACAAATTATTCTACATTAATTAAATTATGTTTAAATATTTTGGCAAATCACTTTCTAGTATAATCAATCATACATATCTTGTCTGATTATTTTTTTTTAAATATTTATTTATTGCTATTTACAACTGTACATTATAATAGATTTAGTAAATCTGATCTAAGTTAAGTTGGAGTGTTACAGGCGTGTAGAGAAACTACCCATTGGTACCACTCTAATGACATTTTATATTAGTTGGTCTCGTGGCCATCTTCTTTTCAGGCGCCTCGGAGGATTGTCAGGAATGGAAGTGGATGCAAGGTTAGAAACTAGGGGCTGATTAAATTAAACTTTATTTTAAAAAAATATCTAACCTTTCATGCTATATTTCTTTATAAACATAAGGCTTTATATATTAAATATTGTTTAAAATAATTGAGGAAAATTCCATTAGACCACAATAATAATCATATTTTTTGTAACTTTACGGACCTTTCCATTGTCAATTTTAAGCTATTCCCTCTTCTATAATAATATTATTCCTGAAAGTATTTATTTTTTTTTATCTAGGTCATTTTTCCTTGAGACTTTAACATGTACAATACTTAAACAAGTATTACACACGATATTAATTTTAAAAAATATATTATTAATAATTAATAATTAATTAAAAAAATATATTATTGTTAAAATTACAAAAGCTAAGATGTTTTTATTCATATATTGTTGTATAAAGTTGTTCATAATCAGGCTTTAAGTTCTGATTGAAATAACAGTTACATGTTTAAATCAATTTTTAATAAAATCAACTTTAGTTATTAAAAAAAAATTAAAAAAAATGTTTACGAATTTAGAGATTATTTTTGATTCAGCAATCAAAGATATGCGAAATTAACTACCTTAGAGGAAGTCAACAAAAATAAAATATATTTCTACTTATGAATAAATTAATGTGATTATGAGAATACATTTAAAAAGGATCATATTTACTTTGATATTCTGTACCTAATAAAAAAACAACAGAATTAAATACATTTTTAATTTGTAAGTTTAAATGAACTAAATAACATATTGTTTGAATTTTGTCCACAAAATTACGCTTATAAATATTCAATAAAAATTAATAAATTGAATTCTTTCTTTTTTTTTCTTTTATCTGGACCTCAACCTCACCTCCACAATATTTCCGAGCGTTTCATATGTAAAATACATTTTTAAAAACAAATAACCACATTACGCTTCTCCGCAATGATCAACAAGACTAATATTTAGTAAAAATTGAATTGACACGATTTGTTCAGCAGACGACATTGGTCAAAAACTTCCTCTTCTGTACCGATGCTTATTCATTATTTAAAAATTTCATATTGACTTCTCTACAGACAAATAATCGTTAAAGACTAAGAAAAAAAATAACAAGGTATGGTTACACTTACAATAGTCCCTAAGTGAAAAAAAAAAGTTGTTTTTGCAACACTGTATTTTCGACTTATCCAATAGCCATTTACAGGCTTGTTTACAAATCACTTCCTCTTTCCCTCCATCTTCCCCCCCCCTTTTTTTTTTTTTGTTTTTCCCTTTTCCTGACAGGTCAGAGGCAAAAAGGAAGAAGTTATTCGAGTGTGTAAATCTCTAGAAAGCAGAGGATAAATCAAAAACTTATTATAAGTGTGCGATGGGTTCGACTTGGTCTCAAGTTTCTCAAAGTCGCCCATCTTCGGAGAGCACTTCAAAGAAACAGGAAATGAGATTTATTTAGGAGCGAGAAACCTCCGACCTCAAAGATTGCCCTCTCATCCTCTCTTATTGAGCCCTCCTAATTCATTGGATGAGATTAGACCTAATAAAGACGAAAATCTCAAAAGTATCTTATTAATTTATTTATTTTCTTTGTTAATATATTATTGTAATGTAATAATATAGATACTTTGAAATCAGAAATGTAAAAATTTCTATTACGAAGTCAGAAGAGAAGGGTGCATAAATCTAATATGGAATCCTCATTTATTTGAGCCTTTCGATCTACAAGATTTCGTTACCATCCTACCACCTTCCATCGAACATATTTGGATTTTTCAGAGATTCAATTCGTTTTCTCCAAAATTAAAAGTTCTTAGTTACAAAAATATGCTTTAATGAGCATTCAAATAAGAAAGGTTTAAGGGAAAAGATAGCGTTTACCTATGTCGATGTTATGAGTGGGTAGTGCCAGGAAAACTATCAAAACAATCACTCAATTGGCGATTCCATACGGAGAATATAATTAGAACGAAAACACCATACTTAATAAAAGTTATGAACCTCTATTAATATATTCTTGTTTGAGAGTGGTTTAATTTATTTTAAAACAAAACCTACAAAAAGTTTTTTTTATTATTTTTATATAACAATTTTCACATTTCCTTCACTTACATACTGATTTATTTGGCCCTACCTTTATTTTGTTGTTATTTTCTTTTTTAAAAAACATAAATGTTAAATATAAAACTTAAGTGAAGGAAATAATGAAATTGTTATATAAAAATAATAAAAAAAACTTTTTGTAGGTATCCTTGAAAATGACCTGAGGGTCGAAACGTTGGAAGGTTTTGAAAAGAATAAAGTTGAGAAAAAAAGGATCAAATTTGTTATGAACCTCGTTAGAATAAACCTTTTATTTTTAAATAAATTTAATCAATCTTTGAGAGGTAAAAATAACGTCTAATGAAAAAACGTAAGCCAAGTACATTGAACAGACAACTTCTTCAATATTTCTATTTTATTTTTTATTTCTATTTTCTATTCCCCTATTTCCTTTTTATTAAAGTTTATTTTTCTGTATATTATCTTTTTTCAGTATATGTTTATTGGGTACAAAACCCATACTTCAAGACTGGAGATTTGAGATTAAAATTTATGGGACGAGCCGTTAATGAAACTTTCAGTAACGGAACGTTTATAGCAAGAGTAAGAGAAAATTTGAGGAAAAGCTGGTTGGGGGTGCGGTCATAATATAACACAAATAAGTTCAAAAAATTAACGTTGAGATTAACGTTTCAGTTAACTATGATCAAATTTAAATTTGACCAAAGACATATTCCTTGTTTAAACAAAGGAAATTTGTCTGGTGGGGTTAAACCATTGTTAAAATTATTATAGCTACCATAAGCTTTAATAATTCAATAAAAAGGTTTTAAGATTTCAACTGGAAAATCGATACTATCATTATTAAACTATTATTATTAAATAATCAACAATTTCAGTTTGTAGTTGGAGGAATTTAAATTATTATAATTGCAATTCTGATTATTCTATTTATAGGACGTTTCACTCCAGCCGTGACCGAAGTATTTCGAAAGTCTTAATTGAAATTCCAGTAACTGAGACCTTGAACAGTTTAAGGATGAAGAGAGAATGAATATTTAACGCTAAGTTCGAGAAACTCGCCCCCTCTCGATAGATGGAACTACTGCCATGGGTCTTAGCCAATAAAATATATACATATACATATTTTTAGGCACGATGTAACTCTTCTCAATATTTAATAAATGCGTTACAACACAATCAAGACATTCACAGTTTAGTTTTATCTTTGTACTGATTCGAAATACCAATCTGATAATTGTTAATTTTTGTCATAGTATTTTTATTGTTGACCGTAGATTAGACGTAAGAAGATAAGCCGGGGTTGCAGTCTGTGAAAATGTACGACATATTTTAATTATTATAAGAATTGTAGGAAAATAGACCGGGTGGCGGTCAATAAATGTGTCAAAAAATTTTTTTTTTTTTTCTTTTATTTATCAATTGATAGATATTACAATCTGCCACACAGTTGTGGGCAATAGGTAATATTGATGAATGATCTCATACATACTAAAATAAAAAAAATAAAATAAATAAGAAAAAAAATGAAATAAAATAAAATAAAAAAACTCTCTTAAAATATATACAAACAAAATAATAGACAAGTGAACATAATCAGACTATCTGTATGAAAAATAAATAAATAAAATAACATATTGATAAAATAATATATACAATATTTACAGAATCGACCTGAGGATCCCTGAGGCCACTCTATCCCCCACGTGTGAGGGGTAGAGCAGAGCTTGTGTCAAAATAGTCAAAGAAAACTATTTATTGCTCACCAACATTTCGCACAATTTGCTTCAAGGCTTAATGAAAAACAAGATACAAACATTTGTAGTAAGAATTGACATAACATTAAAATAAATATACAGGGAAAATATGTAAAAAAAACTAATTATTGTTTTGTTTATAAAATATATAAAAGAAATAATAATAATAATTTAGAAAGAATACATATAGGAGGACTAGAAACTAATTATATTTATTAACTCTGTATATTTATTTTAATGTTTGTTAATTCTTACAATGTTTATATACCATTTTCAATTAGCCCTGGCGAAGCCTTGAAAAGTGGGGCGAAACGTTCGTTAACAATAAATAACTTTCTTATACTATTTTGCAACCTTTATTGACCGCCACCTGGGCCCTGTTTCATAATGAAAGCTAATAGTATTAGTTGATAGTAAAGGTGTAGAAACTAGTGTGGTAATAATACTAATACTTATTTTTTTCATGATAGGGATGACTATTAGTGATATTACAGGAATTAAAAAATACTAAAGTACAAGCTACTATTGTACAAGTCTGTGTAATTGAATTAAGATAAATCTACAAGACTAATAGTATTAGTTTGTATTTTATTATGAAACAGGGCCCTGGACTATCTCACTTCAATCGACTTTATACAGTCAACTATCTTCTTCTAATATTTTAAAAATGCATTCTTCTTTTGTCCAGACATTTGTTATCCCACGAGACATTTCAATTCTGTCCAGTTTTATATCGAATTCATATGCTATTTCTCATTTAGAATCTATTGAGTTGGTCAATGAAGGAATTTGGAAATCAAAACCAATTGATTTTCTATTAGGGTCAGATTTCTTTTTCCAAATTATTTCCTCTAAACCAAGTATGAAGTTTTCAAAAATATAGTTTTCTCTTACTATTTTCGGGCATGTGATAATCTGATTTCCACCTATTTGTGGTAAACGATATTTTTTCAGATGCCTTCCTCAAGATTTTAGGAAACTGAAGAAGCTCAATTCACTTCCTACCCCTATCCTTGAGGTTGAATAAGAAAAATATTTCAAAAATAGCAACTATGGGGGATACAAAATCGAACCTTGAAATGGATAGAATCTCGATCGTTTGTTAGTTCCGGACTTCTTAGTTTAGGAAATAAACTTAGCGTACACTATAAGAACAGTACTATTTCATGAAAGTATACTTACAAATCGATCGTATGAAAAAAGCTTCTACCCCACCCAGTTATGTTATTCCTCATCATGCGATGTTTGAATCCACTGAAAAGTGTTCCAGACAGATCTTTCCTCCAGAAGAGGCATTAAAAACATGCTAATTAACCTATGGTCAATCTTTCTCGGGATAATTAGCTCTTAGGGTGATTATTCAACTAGGAGAGGATCCTTTATGTTTCTAATAGCTAGTGGGAAACTTGAAACGGATGTTTATATGGGCGGTTTGTCACGAAGAAAAGCTTTACGGATCTACTTTTTAAGAATGTTTTAACATGCAGAGCGAAAAAAATGAAATTTTCAGAAGTACTAAAATTATTTACAAAAATATATGGAATAGCTAGAAATCTTGGGAAATCATGGGAAAAATCAAAAAGCAAAACAACCGTCATCCAACTCACCCGGAATGATTCTAACCAAAATACTTTAAATAGATTTAAATTTATTCTAGGACTAAAAGGGAAAAGGAGAGAGAAGAGACCCAGAGGAAACCTGTCCCTTGGAGCGAAGATGGAGTTGATGGAAGAGGGTCCAGCAATCAGGACGGAGTAATTAAGCAGGTATATAAGGTCTTGGTCCGTTTGTAGTTCAGCTACTCCAATCCTCTTCCACGCTCTGCCGGTCTGCCCTAATGCTCTTCAGTAGGAGCCGTACAAAAGGAATTCTACTCAACTAGAAAAAAACTACTCAGAGATAGCTTTGTTTGTTGGCTTTGTTTTCCCATATAAAAATCTACTCCACTGGATGACCACTCAACCGGTTAAGAAGAGAAGGATTGATTTATCAAATATTTTCAGAGGAAATGGTGGATCATTGGGAGCTCCACCCTATTTTCCGAATGTTTCAAGAATAAAAAAACATTAGGTCAAACATCTACTGGAATAGTATCTAAGCTTAGGTGGCTGTTATAGTCACGGGAGTTGAGGCGTGATCTTAAATTCGAAACTACATTGGCACCCGTTCGATTCCGGTTTGGGGTATGGACTATTAAATAGGTGGGTTATCTACAGGATAACCCCTTCTCCACATATTAGATATGACCAGGTAAGGGGTGAACAAAAAAAAATTATCCAGACTCAAAGAGCAATTTCATTCGAACCATTCGTTCATGCCAAGCTATATTTTGTATTGGAATAGAGGTTACTTTAAAAAAGACAAATACGTTACCTAAATTTTTGTTAACTGAAAAAAAAATATATACCTTAGAAAATATATCTTTGTTAATGTATAAAAAAGTTTTTATAAAACATATTTCTGCATTTATAAAAAAAATCATAATATCCTCTTACATATAATATATCTTTCTAAAGAATTAAATTGAGTTATTGACTTAGTGGCGGCGAAGAAGCAAAATCGTTTCTATGCTGCATGTAAATGATATGTTTAGTAATCATTCTATTGAAATAAATACTAGTGTGTAGAAGGAGGAGGGGGAGTGATAAAGGAATGCAGGTAGAAAATTTGAGTTGGATCCAAAAGCGAACACCACTTCTCTAACTTCAAGCTACTGCATACATTACGGGCTCTAATCAGTTGAATTTAGCACTCACATGGTTAGTGTTATTTTTTTCTGTCTGTTTATTTTGAAAAAGAACTATGTCCACTTGTCAAAATGATCTGCCGATATACTATAATATTTCTATCTCCAAATTAAGTGACTTAGAAAAGAAGATCAAAACAAATATTTTTTTTCTATATCTATCTACCTTGTTGTCGTTATCAAGAATAGTCTCATCATATATTTGTGATAACACAAGAGGATACATTTTAAGAAATTTTTTTAATAATATTTCTAATGAAATTTCTTTAAAAAAATCCAACATCCAAATCGAACCATTAGTAAAGAAATGGCGTATTAGACCTATGTCCATCCATGGATTTTCCGAATTATAACTTTTGTACAGTTTGGAAAGCCATCGGAGAGGGAAGCGTTTCATATCCGTTTCTTTAACTTCAGAATATGGAACATGTATTAGGTTTCCAGGATATATGATATATTTCCGCTACATTTAGGCATGCTTAAATTTAAAAAAAATCACCCATCTGAGTTTCCGAAACTTTTTTTTAATTAGCAAATAAATTTTTAAGGCCTTATTGCACACATACACATGGGGAGTACTACTTAATTTCGTGGCTATTTTTCGTTCTTGAAACGATGATCTATGCTGTTCTCCTTTGTCAACTTGTCATAAATAAAGTTTGGCAATTCAAAAACTCATCAATTTAATACTTCATATAGCATTTTTTATTTTTTTTTTAATGTTGTTTCTGTCTATTTATTTTGTGATGGATAGATCCTGATGGATTGCTTCGAAACATTTGTCCCACCCATCTTAACCTCCTGGCCTTCTTCATATCATGAGATATTGACTCTCCAAGCAGTTCACTGTCAATTCTTCTCATCTAGGTGTTACTGCTCTGATGCCAGATCGTTCCAGTAGTTGTACGGAGAAACTTTCCTTCAAATCTCTCTATTCGGTTTTCTACCTTGGGTACCTGCTAGAGCTCACGTCTTGCCGTTATACACCAGTGCAGGTTTTAGCAAGGTACGCCCTTAGCTTCAGATTTTTAATTAATTTTAGGGATTTCTGAATTAGAATATAATACTAATATAATAAGGAAAGATAATATTAACCACATAAAATAAAAAAAACTGCTTACAAAGTTAACAAAAAAAAAAGTATGAACTTTCTTTGCAACCTTACATCTTCTTATTTTTCTAATAATTCTATATTTTCTATTGTTTATTACAGGTGTTATATAGCTATTTTTTCTTAGCCCTAATGAAAACATGAAATTCTTTCCCCGCAACGTAGGCACTAATTGATTAAATTTTACTTATTTGAGTATTTCACAGACCTAACCAATATAGTACTTTACAATATTAAAAAAAACATTCATTACAACCTGTTTATATATTTTAGTTTTTTTTAAATGAGTCAATTTTCTAAAAGATAGATTATTATTTGTATATACTGATTTTACTGTGAATAAAACCGCAGGGGTTACGTAAAGAGTAAAGGTTGAGATAACTCTGAAGCGAACTCAATATTAAACTTGAGGAGGACCATTTATCCTTGCTGGCGTCAAGCGACAGAATAAATGACACCCATTTGTATCTGCCCATCAATGATAATGACTTGTAGAGTAACGAAATACATAATGAATATTAAGCAGATGTGACATTATCCTTTACAAGAACCGATAATGGTCATCTGCCAAATCCATCCAATCGTCCCGTTCCTAATTCTAAATTCAAATGGGGCTTTCCCGTTTTAGTAAAGATTCCGTGTCTTGTTTTATCTTGATTAGGTAAACATATGAATGTTTTTGTATTTGCATTCAGCTATCTTTAATAATGATTAGAAAAATTTCCTATCAATTTTAATATTTGAAGTATTTTTTTCGTATTTACATATTTATAACATTAAATTATTTAAAATATTTTTCTAAAAGGATCATTTAAAGCATTTTCATGTATTTGTATTTCAATTTTTGACCAAAAAATTAAAGCTACACTCAATTTTAAATTTAAAAAAATCTGGCCTCACAAAACTATTACTTACCACTTAATAAAGATTAAATTGATCCAAGTTCATTTCAAGACAGATATTTTTATATTATTCATTGTAGCAATACTTTCCCGTACTAAATGAGCCGTGCAGTTGACAGATAAACTAATTTAAATTTAAACAGTTTTCAGAAAATTATTTTCAATAATATTTCTGGATGTAAAACTCTAATTCTTTTTTTTTTGCAAATGTATTGCATAAATATAAAAATGTAACAGTTATCTAAAATTAGCATTCTGTTATTAACCATTTATTCAATGCTTCATTGTTAGAGAATTAATATTTTTAAAAAATAAGAATGATTTTGGGTTCACAAATATTTTAAGATAAATAAAAAAAATTATAACTCCGATGAGGAAAAAACAATTATCAGACTAGCGATACAGAAAACCTATTAGTACAAGAGCCCAAAAAGAGAAAGAAGGCAGTTATTTCATCCCTAATTTTGATTGCTTAATTGAAAACTAGGTATAATGACTAACAAAAATTGATGAGTCTGCCAAGTATAGGTAGAGAGAATAAAAAATGGCGGCTGTTTCAAAACGTTAAAAATAATTTATTTTTTATTCGGAGCTGTATTTCTTTACAACAACCAACAACAATAGAAAATCCAAGAGAGAATCATTTGAAGTAGAGTAAATTAGCTGAAATGTAAGCCCTAATAGAGCTATTTACGTTTAATAGTTCTCGGGATATAGCTTTTTAAAAAGCAATGTTTCATAACAATGTTGTACGGAACGTACAGAAATATCAGTGGTCATAGAGAAATCTATATCTCAGGAACTATGGGACGTATAGATGTCTATTAGCATTCAAATTAAATCTAGTTTAATGAGCTATAAAGTAGTTTATGACATTTATTTTCGTAGGAGTTGTAGTTTTCATGAAATTTGCTAAAATAAATTGATTTATAGTTGTTAGGACAAATTTTCATTTGCCAAATTTATATTCATATGCGTAAAACCCCTACGAAGATAAGTGTAATAAACTACTTCATAGTAACTTAAATTTCCTTTATTTTGAGTGTTGGCAGACATATGTAAGTTCTATAG
>NW_027108469.1:199286-202264 GCF_000696795.3 Halyomorpha halys
TATATATAAATCAGTATATTTTTATGAAATGTTTCTTTTTAAAAAGCTATATCTCGAGAACTATTGGACGTAAATAGCTCTATTAGGGCTAATATTTCAGCAAATGTACTCTTCTTTAATTGGCGTTCTTTTTAGATTTTCTAGTGTTCTTGGTAGTTTTTAAGATACAGAGCTCCGAATGAAAATTTAAGGTTTTGAAACAGCCGCCATTTTTCATTCCCCCTACCTATACTTGGCAGACTCATCAGTTTTGGCTAGTAATTATACATAGTTTTCATCAAAGTAATAAAAAAATTGGGGTTAGATAACTTCCTTTTTTTCTTCTCAGCTCTTTATTTGCACTTGCGCTCACCAGACAGAACTCGCCTTAGAACAAATTTGCTATTTCAGTGTTTATCATGATTCTCCTTTACCTTTTACGAATAACTTTGTTAAAATATATTTGTTTTAAAAACATTGGTTTTCCAATGATTTTTAAAATCTATTATATAAAGTGGCTCTCCTAGTAAGTCGAATTTATCTAGAAAATTGCGATCACTTCCCAGCCATATACTCACCCTAAATATTTAATTTCAGTTTTGTATGACTATTGATTTTTTAGCTAGACTGTTCAAATACACACACACAAGATTTCTTTATTCGGTCCCAAGGAATCTCAAAACGTGTATTTCCATCGAAAACATTGCGCACGATAATATTACTTTTCCTTACTATATATTACATTTTTAAGTAAATGAAAGTAAAAATAATTCAATTAAAAATAAAATAAAATATTAAAAAAAAAATACAGGTTTTTATATTCAATATTAAAAGAAACATAATTTCCTGGGACAAACTAGGACTGGTGGTAACGTTATCTGGTACTAAAGTCATCGTATTAGTAGGCTGGGAATCAGGGAAATCACTCATTTAGTCATTTGCCCGGTTATCATCGCTCTCCACAGCTCCGAGGCCTGAGCTCAATACTTCATTTCGACAACGGTTACAATTCTCACCAATATGATGAAAGGCTCTGGATTGTACCGGCCTGATACCATTGTGAGTTATGTTGTCTCATTTGACATTCATTGTCAAAGTCATGCCAAAAAACAAAAAAAAAAAAAAACCTGGTGGACAGAATGTTTCAATGAGTTGAATACAGAATTGTTGAAGAATAAGTATTTGAAGATCTCTCAAAGGATAATCATTATATAATAATTACAAATATTAACAGAAGAAAATAGAAATTTATTCTTTATTCAGAATGACTTCGGAAATTTTTTATTAGAGGAAAAAAAACTTTCTGCATGAAATCCAAAAGATATTTAGAAAAAAAAAACTGTAATGTAAATTAGGAAATCCGTCCATAATTAAGTAGGAGTTTACAAAAATATAGACTTTAAATTTTCAAAAGGAAAAAATACGCATAAAATAACTTATATAATTCATATTAAGGTATATTAATGTCAAAAAATAAAATGTTTACTTAACATCTTCAATCAATAAATTAAAACGTTAAAAAAACGTATTATACCATGAAAAATAACCAGTCAACTATAATTTTCAATTCAGGAGGAGTTTCAAAATATAAAATAACTACTAATTTTGTTATGGAACAAATCTTGTTTTAATTAGGATAAAGATATACAGGATATAATATAAAATTATTCCACAACTCAACTTTTATGTTTTTTTGGGAGATTGATAACCACTCTTCAAGATACCCCATAATTATTTACGCTATATAAAAAGACAAAAATAAATTTACATTTTCTATAGATTTATAATCCTATCCTACAAACTATTATACGTTTAATAAAAGCCATCTATAAAAAAAAAAATCTGAACGTTCTTAGATTAGCTCATAGTCAAAAACTACAATAAAGCTAACGTTGAACGTAAAATCAATCAATCATAAAATGAACTTAAGAAAATCTTATACCGTTGATATATTGTCCAATTGTTAAGTTTAAGATCTCGCTTCATAAGGATAACGATGATTAATTATGATGAAAAGCAAATTTTTTTTTTTATTAGGGGGGAAACTTCTTTACCGACATGCTACAACTCAAGAAATAAAATTATACGGGAGTATATTGACTTCGTAACGCGAGAAGAGACGAAACGGAAGTGGTGAGGGAATGCTAGTCAATTTTAGCAATATAAGTGTTATATTATAACAGGAGAGTAGGAGCTTAGAGTATTTTAACAATCCCGGAAGTGCTGTCTTGCTTAAGCAGTGCAGTGCGTCATGAGTGAGCTCCTGTTTACTTATTCTCTCATATTACAATTTAAAAAAAAAATATTTCTGCTGGAATTGACTATTCTAATTATTATGACTATTCTGGAAATTCATTTTTTTTTTTTTTTTTTTTGCTTTAGACTATAATAGTGAACGCATGATCATTATTAATACAAATTGAATAAATTATTTAATTTCTAGAAGTCTAACAAACCTACGACTGCAACAATTAAATTTTTTAAACAAAAGGACATTAATTATATTAACAACAATGGTAACTCAATAGTACCGAAAGCCATTGACATTTCTTTGCTTACTGTTTTATTTAGAGGTTTAATATGTTCTGTAAATTATATTTTTTTCAGGTATATACTTGAAAATATCTTACACCCTTGACATGATAAACAGATTGATTTTTTTTTTAAACAAAAATCTGAATACAGGAAAAAAAATTTTCCTGAAAGATATAAATGAAGTCAAAATGTATTTGAATTTTTAAAAAATGTGCATTAGTGTAGCCATGACAATGATAATTCGAGTTTTCGAGGCAAGTTAAACAGTAATAAAATATTAAAATTATTATTTGGAATGAATAGAAACCATTTTATTTTAGTTTCAAGTCAAAATTTCCAGTTATAAGAAACTTATCAATAATAAAAACTGATGCTGAGTTTAACAAGTGAAAATTTAAAATTATATTAGATTGATATAGTGTAATATTGTATATTTTTTAAATACAATTGAATAGCTCATATAT
>NW_027108469.1:202314-210344 GCF_000696795.3 Halyomorpha halys
AATTGTATTATTTTCCGAAACAAATTATCTATCATTTCACTAAATTGACAATTGAAACGATTTTAATTCCGGAAATAGAAAACAAAAAATATTATACCGAGTATAAATTCTTGCTAAACTTATTTCAATAAGTGTACTGAACTTTTTTGGCACCCTAAAATTTAACTATATTTCAGTAGCGCAACGCGGGAACCTTTCAAATTAATTAGAACTCCTAATAGCAAATCCAGTCAAAGTATACTCATTAGCAATGGCGTATTATTATATATAATTGAAATTAAAACAATTCAATTTCTGTTACTCCAAAGTGATATGACAGGAACAATTAGTCACAATAACTGTATTAAAAAAAAGTTATAAATAGTTTTGGAAATTTTTATAATTAAATAAACAATTGATAATTATTATATTGTTAATAATTAAATAAATTACAAATGATGGATCACACTTTTCGTCCTCCCTTCATCAAGGTTCGATGAAGGTACGAAGCCATTATAAACAAAATAATATTAATAATAAAGTGAATACTTAAAACTTCATGGTAAAATCAAAAGGTCCACTAAATAGTTTTGTTAAAACAGTAATAACAGGTTATAAATATACAAAGGTTCAATTTTTATCCATAAATCTTAGTTGGATGTATCTTAATCTTTACAACCAAATGCTAATAAATCGTAGAATAACTGAATAAAGGTGATATCCCCGTAAACTAAATAATAAACATATTTTAAAAACTAACCAGTCGAAAAATTTGGTTTATTTCATTATATTTTTTTTTAATAGTTAATTAATTGTCAGTAAATAATGATCCTTTCATTGTATCCCAATCCCTCCAATCCCACACTACCACCCTTGAAGAATGGTGCCAAAACTGGAGGATTAAAATAAATTCCAATAAATCCCACCAAATCACATTTACCCTTTGACGTAAACCTTCGTCTTCCCCGACAGTATCTTTTAATAATACACCACTTATTCCTATTGAACAGATCCGTTACTTAGGACATAATCTGGTCAAACGACTGACATGGAATCCTCATACAAAACTGAAAAGACAGGAAACTGCTCGTCGATTCCGACTATTACAACATTTACTAGACAAACGGTCCAAACTTCCAATTCATTACAAAAGACTGATCTACATGACTGTCATAAGGCCTATCTGGACATACCGAATTGAGCTATGGGGCTCCACTAAACCATCTAATTCCTCTCGAATCCAATCCTTACAGTCCAAAATCCTTCGTAAAATCCTTAATTCTCCTTACTTTGTCACAAATCAAATCATCCATCAGGACCTCAATGTCCCCTATGTTGCGGATTTGGCCAGAACCAGATACCAATCCTTTTATAATAAACTTCCCAACCACTCAAACCAACTCGTTTCTAACCTTGCTTCTCCTTCACTACCTAATAATCCTCCTAGGCGTCTGAAAAGAAGATGGCCTCGAGATCTTCTCTTTTAGAAAGGTTTTTGGAGTTCTATCAATGCTCCACATGTTTGTATCATGTCATAATATCACTTACAGCAAAGTTACTTGATGTGTATATATGTATACAGTTGTAAATAACAATAAATAAATTATTAAAAAAAAAAAGTTAATTAACGATGAAAGTATTACAATTTTTAGTTAGCATTTTTTCTTCATAACCCAGCTTACCAAAAATTTTCCCAATTTCAATTTAGCTACAGCTACAAACCAATCTCGGAAATGAAATTTCCCTTACAAAATATTTTAGTTGAAAGTTTTTTTTATATCCTCTAATCTATAAAACGGACCTATCACGAACCATTCTAAGGTCAAATTCTTGACCCTCAGTGTGGGGTCATGAAAATATCAAGAGGGAATTACAAGTGATAAAATATAGTTTCTTAAAGGTCAAGATAATAGGGTGGAAGAACATATTACACCTCTCCAAGGCACTATATTTCTATAACATTTTAGTAAGATGGCATAAGTTGATTATTTGAATTGAGAGTCGTTTATATGTAAAAAATATAACTACTATAAAAAAAAGTGTGAATAATGGCAATTTAATAAACTTAAAAAAAAATAATTATTTTTAATATTAAGATGATTCAGATAAGGATTATTCTAAACAGCAGTGCTAACTACAAAATACGAGTTTATTTCTGAAGAATGATTTGTTCAATTTTAAAATATAATAAATCATAAACATCTTTTTTATAGTCTTATAGTTTGATAGTGTTCCCCTCACCATAGCCCGGAAGGCATATGACTTATAGGCCTGACAGGAGAAAAAAGTTATTTCACCCTAATCTTTGATTATTTTAAATAAAAATTATATTCAAAATTGATGTCTCTGCTTACTATGGTAGGGAAAAATAAAAAAATTGTGACTTCCGAGTGTTACGAAACTTCATTTTTAAGAATTCTTTGAGTACAAAAAATATTGAATGTCATTTTCTGTTAGATAATGGTTCATGTTTTACTTAGGCTGGACAACTGGTAAAGTAAATGTCGTTGAAAAGTAGATATCAAAGTATTGTGTTTTGCACTGCGTGCAATGTGCACGACACTGAAGTGCATTTTATTTAACTAAAAAACCTTAAATTTTCGCTTGAGTATCATTGAATGCTCTATATCCAACTATCCAAATTCTTAAAATTCTTCGTGTTGAGCTTAATAGCATAACACTTGAAATAGAGTAAATTTGCTGAAATATAAGTACTAATAGAGCTATTTATATTAATAGTTAGTACAGTTTGTACCGAGGTACAGTTTTTTTTTTTCAAATAATGATAAATCTTTTTTGTACATATTTTTTATTATAAATATCATGGAAACTATTAATCCTACGATAATATTAAATATATACAAATTTATAATACGTTCAACTAGCTTCAATTTGAATCTAAATAGATTTCTATAGGTCAATTATATAGTTTTTCGTAAACCACACGTTTTTTCTAAATAAATTACATTGAATTTATGGTGCATTTAACAAGCATTAATTTACGAGCTTATAGTTATTTGAACATAGTACATAGTAACATGATATTTGCAAAAATTAATTTACAAAATGTTGATTTTATATAGATCAAAAATGAAATAACTAAAATATGGTTGCAAATAACTAAAATTTTGAGTTTCTAAGTGCGATTTTAGAATTAATCTCGGGCAGCATTTTGGCAGATCACAAGTGACAGATGGACTTTTTGTATTAGTGTTACACTTAGTTTATACAAGTAGAAACTTAAAAGTCTGTAATAACTAAATGAATTTATAGTAACATTATAGAAAAGCCAGTATTTTTTATTGTCTCCAACCATGACTGGCAGAATCATCGATTTTTACTCAAAACGGTTTATAGTTGTCATTAAAGTAATAAACAATTAACTTTATTAAGGTAAATTAACTTGATTTTTTTTCCACGGGCTCTTACAATATTATTTTCTCAGTTATAACAAAGAAACCTAAAGAATAATACGACGCGCCAGTCTTAGTCAAAAGCTGTTGCAAAGTCAATAATTCAAAGGTCCAGTAAAAGAGTTTTTCACAGACCAAAGGATCAAGCTGTGATGGGTCTCCTACAAATGAATGTTTCCTGTTCTCATTTACTTCTGACCGCTCTACAAAGGAAACTACTAAACAGATAGTTAACGATCTTAATTCTTAATAGTTTAAGAGCTTCAGAATTGGTTACTATATGGATGAATCTATTAGTTCATATATACACCAAAGGTTGTGCAAGGAGGTGAATCGGTCAGAATTACGTTCGACCACCAGATTTTTACATAATTAAAGGTACTCACTTCCTGAGGCTGGGTGGTTCCCGAACCCATATAATGGACCCACGGCTACAGTAAAACAGAAAATAATTATCTGCCAAAACCGGATTTGAATCCAGGTCCTTGAATTTAGTAGCACACAGCCTGACTACCATATTTATACATACTGTACCAAGAGAGAATGAGGTAAGACAGATGCAATTACATACATTCAATGCGGAAAAGCAGTCTCCAACGACTAAAATACTAATTATATTATCCAACACAACAACGGTTTAGCTTATTATAATTTAAAACGGGATAAAACGCTAAATCTAAAATCATAATTATGTATTGAAGTATAATTATTTAAAATAATATGTCTGATGGCTACTCACTAACTTTTACAATAACAACGTAAACTTGTAAATCAACAAAATATAGAGTTACGAAACGAAAACAGGAGAATAAATCACCTATCGACATTGCAATCCTATCCACACAAGTTCCATCTGATAGGATTTCTCAGTTGATGAATCCTGTACTGATTGGACGATCGGGTTCAAAATTGATGCATCAATCGATGAATGGGATTGATGCACCAGTACTGTTCCACGATCCTAATGAAGATACGTAATAAAGTTCTAGTTTCTGGCAATACGCTAGTATTACAAGGAATGATTAAAAGATTAGAGTCCGATTGTAAAATGTGCAGTATAAAAGCAGAACCTGTTCCTTATGGTAACATTAACGCACCGGGTGTTAGTGCCCAATATTGAAGGAAAAAAACTAAATTTGTAAGAAACAGTAAAAATCCTAATGTTCTTGTTACAAAAATTTATAAATTTATTTACTCTATATTTTTTAATTTATCTATTGAAGCATAATTATAGGATAGCTATTAAGTTTTCAAAAATATTAAAATATAGGTTTTGCATCGAAAAAGAAATTTCAAGGCTTATGAAGTGTATTATAAACGTTTTAAAATTACATGTAAATAGAGGATCTGACACTAACTCAGTCATATATCGCCTAGAATACTCAGGTAACTTTCAAACAGCAGTAACTACGGCATCAATATAAAAAAAATAAATTCCAATCGTTAAAGGTTCTAAGTTTGATCTTCGATGGATGGTAGTCGATGGAGGGACATAAAAAGTTGTATTAGCGTTATATTTACTAATAAAATAAATTATTTAACTATAATTAAAACTTTAATCGATTTTTTTTTCTTATGTAAACTTGTTATTTGGCACGCAGAGAAAATCACGCGACATCTTGTTCACTAATACTTTCAACATAATAAAGTTTTTCTTTTTCAGTTGTCCGAAGCAGGACGCTAAAGCAGAGAGGCGAAGGTAGCCAACGAGACATGCTCTGGAGGGTTGGCACTGACATTTTTTAAAGAGGAAAAGAGAAAATACCGCAGCCCGAAAATACCACCCCTTATGCCACATACCCGCAAGCACTACCTAGAATATTTTTATATATTACAGTTGCATCTGAGGCAGGCAGTTATGGACTAATTTAAAATTCATGAGGGTAATACCAGGAGATATACATATTCATCCTGAGGACAAACATTCCTTACAACCGCCATCTCTCAAACCCCCTAAGCGCTAGTTGAGAAGTCAAGGTGAGGTAAGTAACCCATTAAATTAAAATCTGACAACTCTAATATTACCATACCATACCGTTACAAAATTTAAGACATAACATGAAGCAATATAAGAACAAAATATTCAGTATATTATAACAAAACAAAAATGTTATACTACCACTTTTCATATAATTAGAGTCATGAGTTACAAATTTTAGATTATTATCAATTGATATTAAGATCATAACAAACCAATTATTTTTGAAATGTAAATATTAGATTAAATGTAGATGTAAGTCCTAAATGCATATGATGAATATAATTATAGAAAACTGTTTTTATTAGCATTACTAAATTCAATCTCGTGTTAGTAGAAATAGGAGGTGTAAAAATAAATTTACACCACATTTAAAGAAAAAATAAATTCATTGTGTATATTTCAAAAACCTCGTTTCTATTGACATCTTTATTTTATACATTTTTCATCAACACTGACAGTAAAACTAAAATACTTTTAAGTATGGTATATCGTAAAATATCTTAATGGAGGACAAAATATATTATATATATTTTATTTCATACCAGATCGGCCTAGTGGGCCTTACATGGTTTATATAACCGTTATATTATATATATAATTTTTTTAACAGTTGATTATGGGGGATATAGTCTCGTACAAATGACACCCCTAACTATATAGAATGTTATTATTAATAGAAAATAAACAGATAAGAATAATGTTTCTTAATAAAAGAGGAAAGTAAAATTAATAACAAAAAATAATGATATTGGTACACTTAAATAAAACAAACAATTGCCCTCTAATAGTAAAAAGAAACAAGTTAATTTGAAAAAGGGATGAGAGAAGAAAAGAGAAAAAAAATGAATAAATAAAATGAGTAATAATAATAAATAAAATAGAGGTAGTGTGACTATGAATTAATTTTATATCTATTAAAATTTATAACAGAATGTCCTGCAGCAGTCTGGGCTTCAGTCTTCGGGTTGAGGTTGGGTTTCCGAGGTAGTAGGTCACTGCTCCTTTAACTTTCGCCAACTGGGAGTGGAACTTCATGAACCGTTTTTTGATGAAATCCTCCATTGACTCCATCTGTAATTCGCCATACAATTGGCTATTTCTTATGAACCAAGGACCATTAACTGCGATTCTTAGGACTTTTTTGAAAAGATTATAGTTTTTTCTTTTTCGTAAACGATGCCGCTTCCCAGACAGCCGGACAAAATATAGAATCATGGATATATATATATATCAAAATGACATTGTAACTAATCGTAAAATTGTTGATCCTGAAGAAAGGAAAAGAACCTCTTTATGAAGAATCTATGAAATAAAAATATTAATTGGAACGAGTTTTCTCTAATATGCCAAATAAAATATAACGGAAAACCCTCTAATGTGATAAAACTATTATAGATTAATTCAATAACAAAAAAATTATAAAATCATGGATTAAAAATAATATTAAAAAAAAAAATGAAAAACTAGTTGAATCTGTGGAGGCAGAACAAGGGCGCTTTTGTAGCAGCTGACGCTCAGGACTTAGTATCCTTTTTGCTATAGCTCAGTATAATTTTGTTTATAGGTCAAACTAGGTCACAAATATTTCAACCTTAGGGGGAGAAGAATATATCTAAAAAATATATTCTAAATATATGTCATAATGAAAATATTAGAAACATAAATCACTTCTAACATAAATAAGTTCTTTATTTGTGAAATTTCAACCAAAATTATTTTTCAAAACTTAATATAATAAAATTATGAAATAAAAATATGTAACTTTACGTAATCGATATTTAATATTAAATTGGGGAGCAAAGGTTCTTGTTAAGTAGTATTATATTCTGAGAAAGTTTGTTCAACCTTATTTCATAACTTAACCCTAAGAGGAAAGGAGAGAATTTATTTTGTTATTTTAATCGGAGGAAATTAACTTTTAAAAATCAAACTCTTCTTAATTGTGTTACTCTATTTTTTAATAAACCTTATCCTTCAGTTTTTCTTCCTACTAGAACCTCCATAGTTATTATAAAATTATAATTGTACTAATAAAAAATTATAAAACATGTGTGAGGAATTGTGAGCTTGTATTACTTTTAAAAGGCTATAAACAGAAATGACAATAGATATTCTATGAACTTATAGATTTTTTCTATGTTTATCCATAACAGGCTATCCCCTCTACATTATTTTATTGTTTCATAACTATGTACAACAAAAGGAGAATTTAAAAAAAATTCAAAGTTGGCTTTTTGTTCGTTTCATATGGGACAGTGGTCCCGAAACGTTGTACCATGTTTTAATAAAAATTTCATTAAACTGGTAGTCATTAACCTCAAATAATTTTTTTATGAAGTTCTTTTTTTTATTTTTTCCAGAAAAAATTGATTAAATGAACAAAGTAGACATTATTCATTTATTACTTGAGTAGGTGACGAGCAACGAGTGCTGACAGCTGCGGATGTGAGAAACACTGCACTTGTTTTTGTTAATATTTTTTTTCATAAATTAGCGTTCTTATCAAGAAATCATGATCAAAAAATTTAGAAATTTCCTAAAACGAAAAAAAACTTAATTAAGTATTTCCGATTTCAGCCCTTTATCTCATATGCTGAATTATAAAGTAAAATAAGAGAACATGTCAATTGAATACTTGATTAATGCCAAAAAAAAAA
>NW_027108469.1:210394-211390 GCF_000696795.3 Halyomorpha halys
AAATATATTTTAGGGAAAGATTTATAGACAAAACATAAAAAATAGCAAATGAGGTTCTTTTTCACACTACATTCATACTATTTGTATACACTAAGTGAAAAGAAAATTCAATTTTATTTAAGTAATTAACAGTAAAATTGAAAAATGATATAAACAAAGATACAGCTACTAAAATGAATTGAAGATTCAAAATTTTGGAAAAAAGGATTTAAAATTTATATCAGTAAATAGATTGTTTAATCATCTATAATCTAATTATCAAATCCTGGTTTCAGCATATAACTTATAATAAATAATATATTAAAAGTAAATATATGTTTATGATCGTAGTAGCAATTAGTGATGGACTCAATTAGGTTTTACCTGAAAGCTAATAAAAATTAATGAATAAGTAAAATATAGTAATAAATCCTCTTCCGCTTTTTGAAAATAAATCTACATTAGTCTTTCTGACTCCTCTTTTCCCTATGTTTGCTCATTACTAAAATAAAATGCCTTTAGATTACTAATTAACTTACTCAATTAATATTTGGCTATATGTATTAATTTACGGATAAAATAATTGTGTTTGTTCTTGTTTTTACATGTTAATAATAGACCGGGGGAAAGTCAGGGACGCAAATTCTATTAAAATAAAATTTCCCCCAGGGCTTGGGAGGGCTGGCACAATAGGGATTATTTCAAGGCGTTGAGCCAGTGGCTTCCAGTGTAGAATATCCTATTTATGAAGGAGAAATTTTCCAGCGGTTGTGGGAAAGAAGCTAAATGAATAAATAACGACCCTAATATGCCTGTTAACCTGAGGCTTTAGCAAGACTCCTCAGTCCCTACCGTACAAACTCCTCTGCTTATAGAGCCTGCTGAAATTTCTTAAAATCATGATAAGTTATCAGTTCGCTTAAGCCTACCGCACATTAAGTTTAGTTTTGAAAATAAAGATATATTTAGGATAATAATTATAATCTAACAATAAGACAATTCAATAAATATATATAT
>NW_027108469.1:211440-217236 GCF_000696795.3 Halyomorpha halys
TATGTTAAAGATAACACAATCCATCAACACCTGTATACGTTTTGGCCTGCCTCTACAACTTTAACTTGTTCCTTTAATGCTGATAGTATTATATTAGTCGACTGTTAATTATAAACTTTCAGACTAGAGTTCGATTTCTACAACACATCGAAATCGAAGTAAAAATTATATATAATATATAGTATGTGAACTGGAATATATCATACAATAAATGAATACATCATTTTTTATACATAAACATACAAAATTATGTTCTTAAATAAATTTAGTTCAGCAGATTCATCTCTATTAAATAACCGAAATTGATATATATTGATTGATATCATTATATTATGTATAATAAATAATTACAATGAGTAAATATGACGTAATTTGCGCTGTATCAATCCTTTCTTTATATATATATCTTTATTCAAGTACCAAGAATGATTGCAAAAATCGGAGGCGCGAATCCGGAAAGTTGATCGGTGAGCAATAAAGGGAAAGAGTTAGTTTTAAAAGTTATCTAGGGAAGCTTTAAGGCAATCCATATTTACTTAATGGCTTGAGCAGTAAACAGACCGATAAACCTTCCATGGATCAGGAGTGCTCTTATCAAAACCGGAGTTAAATCTTCGGTTATGGGCTATTCGCTCTCTTAGATTTATCTAAGTTCACATTTATATTTTATCGTAAATATGGATGTGGAATACCTTAAGGACAATGCAAGTATTTCTAAAGACTCCCTCGTATTCCCTCTTTCAAATACATAATATTTTTTTAGAGAGGGGTCGATAAAAATGAGCCATCATTAAATATTCTTAAAATCTATAATTAAAAATTAACAATGAGGGATTTTTAAACCAATTTAGAAATATCTAAAATAAAAGGTTTGAATAAAAAGTATAAAATAATTGTGTTATTATAGCAATGGAGAAATTGCGAAAGATCCATTTTCAAGTTGAGTCAAAGAAGATGGCCACGGGACCTTCTAATTTAAATTAATGTTTGAAGTACCACAAATGGGTGGTTCCTTCCCAAGATTTTCAAGTGTATATGAAACATACTACATATTTACCTTTTGTATTATTTTGTACAGTTGTAAATAACATTAAATAAATAAAAAAAAGTTGAGTCAACTATACGACACTAGAATGAATCTTTTACGCATATAAGTGGTGAACGTTTATTTCAACAATTTGCTATTAGGTTATGAATACGCTATAAGAGAGTTGACAAAAAATGACGGCACATGCCAGTTTTGGTCGAGAATCTAGTTGTGTATAGTAAACTGATTAAACATTAAAGTGAAAAAGAAAAATACAAGAGAAAGATTTAATATTATTTAGTTAATGGTTTTTAATTTTTTTTTTCGACTCTTGGCAGGCGATAACTAATGTTTTGGGCCGCCCACAGCTCATTGGTTAAGACACAGTCTTACCAATTTGATGTCTATTGGCGGTGCCGGTTCGAATCCAGCCTGGGACGTTGACTTTTTTCATTGAGTGGCGGTCCCACAAAATGAAGAACTTGGCCCCCAACCATGGTTAGGCAGTATAGGACTCCAATGGGAGTCTTGGCCGACAAAAAACAACAAAAAAACTAATGTTTTGAAAACCAAAAGTTCGGATTAAATTTCTTCATATTGGAGTAATTACATAAACTTATACTATATAAAAGTAAATAGTAAAGTGTAGAGAGAGACACTCAACAATAGAATTAGCACATCATGTTCTCAGTGTTAGTTGGATAATCACATCCAAAGTTACTATGACTAAAATGTATCATTTGCCTCTTGGCATTAAGATCTCCAAGCTAAAGAGTACACACTGCATCGAACAACATAAACCAAGTGCAGGTGGTCACATTCTGTAAATTTAAGTGTTGGCCGAGCACTCCTAAACTTTGTTTCCTTATAATTACTAAAGTTGGCTCAATAACCTGCCTGTTCACTTATACATCTCGACTAAAATACGATTAGTTACCATGACACCGTGGTTCAATACCTCAAAATACTAGTAAAACTAAAATACACATATTTCCCTCAATTTCAACAATAATTCTGAGGTAATTTCTGGTTAACTTGAGATAAGACTGATGAATCGTTTCATAAAACTCAACTTTGTGATCCTCAGGTTCTCTCATATCTGCAGCTGGAATGCCGGGTTAAAGCTGCTTTATCCCGTTTTCCTACTCAAACTTTTTAACCCTTAAAACCTTCCTATATCCTTGATATTCTCATCCTGCGTTCTTCTGTGGGATGCCTCTTGTATTTGGTTTAATTGAACTCGCAAGATTACTTTAAATATTATTAAATGAAATAAATTATTACAATAGATTTATAAACATAGAAATGCATTTCATTATTAATTGGATAAAAAAATAAAACATCCGAGAAAACTTGGGAAAATATAATATATTTTAATATAATAATATAGGGTCAAAATTTAATCATCATTTTGTGTGACAATAATTAATAATTATTGTGAATTGGATAGGGAAATTAATTAACTTAACGAGATGTAGATAGTTGACCGTAGATCAATGCTTGAAGAAGTTTATCGGGGGGTGCGGTCAGCAAAGAACAACATAAATAAACAAAACAATATTTATTTATTTTATGCCGACGTTTCGACCTGAGTTTCAGGTCTTCATCAGGGCTATAGAACAGAAGAGAAAACAACAACATTTAGAGTAACATACAATTGAAAAGGAATAGTATACAAACAAATTTAGAATTATATAAAATATTGAATTAAATCATAAATGATATTTCATCAGGGCTATAGAACAGAAGAGAAAACAACAACATTTAGAGTAACATACAATTGAAAAGGAATAGTATACAAACAAATTTAGAATTATATAAAATATTGAATTAAATCATAAATGATAGTCATCAGGGCTATAGAACAGAAGTAGTTGAATTAAATCATATCATTTATGATTTAATTCAATATTTTATATAATTCTAAATTTGTTTGTATACTATTCCTTTTCAATTGTATGTTACTCTAAATGTTGTTGTTATCTCTTCTGTTCTATAGCCCTGATGAAGACCTGAAACTCAGGTTGAAACGTCGGCATAAAATAAATAAATATTGTTTTGTTTATTTATGTTGTTCTTTGCTGACCGCACCCCCCGATAAACTTCTTCAAGAATTAGCTTAACATTCGATTTATCGCCTAATATCTAATACTAACATATAACTCATCATAAGTATAACACTTTTGATGTTGTTAGTGTGTATGAATGTTTTTTTGGACAAGGAGCAGCACAGGAGAATAGAATCAAAGAGCAATAGCTACATTCAAAAATCTCCTGAGATCTCTCAAAAACATACGATCACCGGAACTTTAATTATGATTACACAGCGAAAATAAAATCTACATTAAACATCATCATTATCAGAATGGCGTCGATAAGCCCCAGCGTTTAAATATCGAATCCAGCCATTATTTTCCCGACAAATTGCCGGATTAAAAGAAAAGCTGAGCTGTTGGAGATTCGGTAATGAAAACCATTTGTCTGAGGGGAGAAGGTGGAAGAAGGGACAAAAGAGGAGGAACGGTGCGGAGGACAGTTGGTAATTAAAGGACTAATCATGATCCGGACTCGAACCCGGGCGTATTAATTCACAGTTCGGGGCCAGGTGCTCTGCGGTCGCTTCCTCAACTGTCTCACAATCTTAATCTCTACGGTAACACTTCTCACTTGGTTAACACCTGCTTCTAACCAATTTAACTTTCGAGAAGTTAGCCGTGAAATATGTCGACAGTCTCCCCTGTCTGCTAAATTATAGAAGGAAAACTTCGGCAATATTGCGACCACTGTATCAATGAATCGATATTCCTTACCGGACCATATAATGAGCAGCTTATAGATCTGGAAAATTATTTGAACCTAGTATAAGCTATACAACAAATCTGTGAATCATAATCTTAGTAATAGAGAACAGAACAATATAATTAGAATTTTTCCAATAGATCTTTCTTCCAAAATTATCAACAATACTTACACATTTTATTTTATTTATTTATATCGAAGAATATACATTCTTTATATTTTACCAAGTAACTGAAAAGATTTACTCACAAGAATAATTGAATCCCATTGAAATCAGTATTTATGCTTATTACATATTCCTGCTGCTGTCAAAAGCTTTGATAAAAGGCTGAAGAAATGGAAGTTAAATTATTGTGGATAATATTATAAACTAGTAATAGGTACAAAAATTATTTGAAAAGCTAAACACCTAAAATATTCATTCTATTGTGACTTAAATTTGATTTACTTTGGCTTGTACATATTTTTTTTAAATTTTTATTATGTGATCAGTTTTATTTTACGATATTTTTGATATAGATTCATATTTTATTTACACAAATTGTGATAGTATTTTCTTTTATTTATATATTCCCTTAGTATTATTTTTTTAATTTTATTTTATTTCTTTTAATTCAGAGAGTCTGTTTTTGTTTTTTTATGTCAATGGCTCAAATGACCTGTTATCGTCCTGTATTAAAATAATTAAATATATTCACAAAACACCACAGATGTTGCACAATTGCCAGTGTGAAATAAAATTGGGACCAAATATGAAACAGAAAAAATTTTCATCATTTTAATAATATTTTCAGATTGCACAAAATAGATAAACTGAGTGCATGATCCCAAGTGTCTAATTCAAAACGTTGTGTGTCCCTCCTTCCTCAGTCAACATTTAATTCGAGGAGGTTCCTAGAAATAAATCTTGATATTCCTACTCAGGGACTGTAAATAGGCCTTCAATAATAAATAAGTAGGAGAAATATTTCCCAGGGGATTTGAATATTAAAGAAAAAAAAAAGATTGTTTGACAACTTATAATCTATATCAGGTTTATTTCAATATTTGGTTAATAAGGGCTGTTTTATGACCAAAGTGGTGTCCTTCATCCATCTTCTAATCCTAGGTTTTACTTTTAATTCATTAAAAAATCGGGAGCCCACAAATCACAAATCTTTCAGTCACAGCATTGCAATTAAATAAAAAATAAACTAATAAATAATAAATTAATAATATATTTAAAGGAGTAATTAGCTGTCCAGCTAAAAGATTTATTAAGCATAATAGGTTATCTGGATCTGGCAATGAGCTAATTTTGAAAGGAATTGAAACTGTATAGTTGCTGGTTTTCGAAGTTGACCGTGAGATTTTTAAACAATTAAATAAAATTAAAGTATTGTACTAAATAAATATTAAAACAATTCTTTGTAGTTTAGGACCACGACAATTTTTAAACAATTAAATAAAATTAAAGAATTGTATTAAATAAATAACAAAAGTAATTATTATATTAATGTTTAAATTTTATTTACTTCTATGATTTATAATTCCATTTATGAAAAAAATATAATAACAGGGAATCCATGAATTTTAGATAATAATTTCAGTGTGCCACAAAACTATAAAAATTTAAAAGCACTGAAATATCCCAAACAGTCACGGAGTACTGTAAAAGATAATTTTATGGGTACCATTGTTAAATATATGTTACGTTATCGATGAACCCCGAGGTCGTTCCCTTTCTTAGAACTATTCGGTGGGCAAGACAAAAAAGGTTAAATCGATCCTTTCTTTTTACAGAAAACATTCTCAGGTTTTTGTCTTCAAGTCTAGTACCTTTTGAGTAAACCCCTTTGCTTATTTCAATTTCTCTTTTATACTACTATATTTTGTTTTTTATTTTTAGTCATATGTGGATGGTATGCTCTTTCATCCTGGATAAGAAAGGTTATCGGAAAGTATATTCTTTTAAGCATTTTTCTCTGCCA
>NW_027108469.1:221827-231247 GCF_000696795.3 Halyomorpha halys
TAATAAATCTGTACTGCTACAAACCATGCAGGGGTTGTAGCAGTACAGACTTATTTATTTTTTAAATGTATATATTAGAAAACTGGAGTATAAAGCAACCACCAGATTTTTTCCCAATTAAGGTTACCCACTTACTGGTTAGACTCCGGGGGGCTCCCGAACCCAAAGGGCCGAATCACGGCTAAAGTGAAAAAGAAAATAATATTTGTCACAGCCTGTTTCGAACCCGGGTCCTTGGATTATGTAGCACAGATACTGCTAAACAAAACAAAGTAATCTATTTTTTAAAAAAATATATCAACCTTGCTTTAGATGAAACAAACAGATTTTACAAAAAAAGATTGAAATAGATAAAAAATATTATATTATATTTCACTACTAGAACAATAAGAGGTAAAAGGTTAACACAAAAGGACTTTATTCGAAATGTTTGCTTTTGGTGAGTTCATTGTTTTGTTTTTTTACTATTTTTATAAAAAAAATATATATATATATATTATCTGCACCGCTACAAGAGTAGGGTCAAAGGGGAACAGTACTTATTTTTGAAAAACAATTATACAAGGTGATAATTTGATCAAGAGCACACCTAACTTTTTTCAGGTTTCTTGTTTTAGGTCACACCAGATTTTCCCCCCATTTAGGGTACCCGTATTTAATTATGAATGGTGAACTTGAATAGTTTGTAAACAACATGAGACATTAACATCCTGTTTCAATATTATTATTACCTATCAGGTGAATTGTTTCTTTTATAGGCACATTATGTTGTATATTTAATAATAAAATATATCAATAACATCTAAGCCCTTCCAAGAGTATACAAAGCACCAGAGCTGATTAGGGCAGTAATACATTTTATGCTTTCAGTCTCCAAACTCCAAATGAGACAACTTTAGTTTTCCTAATTAGCTTAAAACCAGAGCCATAATTCAACCATCTAACTTCAAGTGATGCGTGAGGATTAGTAAACAAAGAAACCACTCATCTGTATAGCATAAAGGTCTTAAGCTTGAGCAAGTTGAAAACTTAAGTAAAAATGTGGTATACCACGATAATTCTGCAGCGCCAAGGGTGATAATGAGGAGAAATTTACAAACGCCATTGAGTTCAATCAAATTATTTATATCAATTTAATTTGTATACTTTAACCTATCATTAAATAATTATCATAAATGTTATCATCAATCATAAAATATAACATTCATAATCAATATCATGAATTATCTTATATCATTATAGTCAACATTTATTATCTTATAAGCTCCTTTAAATACTATATTTTTGTTTTATAAGCGCGAAAGGCCGTGGAGGTCCGACTAGGGTAATACATCGCTCGTTTCTTGACGTGGTTTTCATAGGGTGGGTTCGTCACTACCACACCTATTTTTGTGAGTACCACCCATTGGCTTAGTGTAAATGACTCAGTGAGTATTGTAAATGACATGCTTTAAAAAAAACGGATAGGGGCGGGGCTCGAACTCATAACCTTTGGGTTGGTAGACAGGCGCGTTATCTAAGAACTAGCTGACATAAAATATCGTTTACTTTTACATTGATATATTGATATGAGTTAATTAAAATTGTTAAAGCCGTTTTTGAGGAAATCAGAAAGATGTTTAAAATCGACTGTATGAAATGGCACTTAAGGTCAAAGTAGATTTTATCCAAAACTCAGTTGTGACATCCCAGGGATATAACAGCCTCATTTTTTCTTTTTAGAGCCACGTTATGAATACAAACAGGCTATTTTGTTATAGATGATTATCTGAACTCATGGTAACTCAAAACAAGTATTTCTATCAACAACTCGAATTTAAAATTTTTCTACTCCATACATAAAGCAGATAAAAAAAAAAATATAACAGAATGTAACAAACACGATCAATCTAGTGAGTAAATATAACAAATTTGGATTAAAAGATCAACACAGTATTAATTATCTCAACACTTCTTTTCACATCCAGGGAATTCAGATTCGAGCCTTAATATGAATAATGCAGTAACTTCTGAACAAGTGGCCCTATTCTCAAAACGGTGAAAATTGTTTTCAACGTAGATGAAGTCGCAGTAATAAATAATGACCCAAGAAGTGTTTGAATTCGGCAGTAAGGATAGCGTATACACTGTTGGTAATTCATGATAACTACACACGCAAGAACATAATGATAATTTAATTATTTATTATCTAAACAATGAAATATTATTAAACTAATTTATTTGAAAGTATACTGAAGACAACAGCTCAAGTGTAATGTGAGTAATAATAATAAAAGTTTTCTCTTTCATAATATTTAAGAATCTCTGTTTAAATACAAAATTAAGGGAAAAAAAATATAACTTACCAATATTTATATAAAATAAAATAAGGGAAAAAATATGGACTATAAACTTCAAGGACCAAACCAATATAACCATAAACCCGGGTTCGAATCCAGCTGAGGCAGGTAATTATTATGTTGCTTTCGCACCTCCTTGTGCAACTAGTGGTCTAGTAACAGTATTTCCTTATGACCCTGTAGCGGTACAAATTTAATTTTTAATAAGGAAAAAAATGGATTCATGATCTAATCCTTTTTGTGTTCCGTAATCATTTCACTTAACTTTTAATCATATTTAACAACAATTTTTTTTTAGTTGTATTTTTTACTTTTAATCTTATCAGTTGCTTTAATTATGTGATTTCACCCGAGATGGCTAAAATAAAAATCGACAATTTTGGTGACCAAATAGGTCAGAGATTTCAGGAGTTGAATCATTTATATGTAACAGAGTATTATTTATGTAGTAAAAAGAAAAAAAAAAAACATACAAATCTTATTTAATTTTACAAGCTAACTCAGATTAGAATAAAATAAGGAGAACATTTTGCAAAAAAAAAACCTTACTGTTGACAATGGATGCAAGTTCAAGCAAGTCAATTTTATGAATTGATTTTTTCCTGGATTTTTGTGAACGAGTTCACATCTATTTAAAAAAATATATATAACGGTATTTTTTTTTTGCAATATACAGAAATAAAAGTTGTTAGATCAATACACCTGGGCCCTATTTCATAATGCAAGCTAATAGTATTAGTTCATAGTACAAGTGTAGAAACTAGTGTGGTAATAATACTAATACTTATTTTTTTCATGATAGGGATGATTATTAGTGATAGTAGTAAAAAATACTAAAGTACACGTTACTATAGTACAAGTCTGTATAATTGAATTAAGATAAATCTACAAGACTAATTGTATTAGTTTGTACTTTATTATGAAACAGGACCCTGGACGAATCAATAAAAAAATTGTATTAGCACAATGCTGGAAACAAATAGCCTGCAATGATTATTTAATTAAAATTATTTGTAATAATAATATAATTTGTCGAGTAAATGATAGGGACGATAAGGTTGTTAAGAGTCAAATTGTGATACTGAGGTATTTATAATGATGAAAACAAAAGTTAAAAAGCAATCATAAAACTACAATTGTATCGTCGAGGCAATAAATTAGGCTGGCATTCTTCCCATGAAATGAGCCGTCTTATAGAATTCTAAATATACAAGCAATTACCCGTCTTGATGGTTAGTTTATCTTTGCAAAAAGTGTGGATGTGAAAAATAGTTGTTAAATATGAGTCAATATATGACATGAGAACACTTGAAGATTGATTCTATTCCGCTGGATCAAGTAAGATTTATGAATTTAAGAGCGAAAACAATTAAGTCATTAATGCAGGTAATTATTAATAACGACTCATTAATTAGTGGAGTTATTATTATGCGATATTAATATGTGTCGTTTTCTTCACACCTAAATAATAACCATTTTAGAAAAAACAACTACCCTCATAATAATAATTGTGATGCCTATGTAATGTATATCGATTATTAGCCCACATCTAAAAATGAACATACATTTGTAGCCGGCAAAACAATTATATCCGTAAAAATGTAGTATACGAAACATATTATATTTATGTAATATATCATAAAATATTTCTGATTACATAATATAGTCCAGATGAAAGAGAAAATAAACTCAATGAAGTCACTTATAAGTAGGTGCACTACTATGTCAAAGCAGATGAGTTTCAGAAAACACCAATCAAAGTTTTTATTCTTTTACCACCTTTTGTAGTAGAATATTTTATTTATACTTTAATCAAGGCTTAGCACTTGCGTTTTTATTGTCCTAGGAGCTTCCTGGATTCTCATATAAACCTTTTTTCAAATACTTCATGCTAAACCAATTAGCTCAAGCACTTAGTATGATTAAAAAAAGTAAAAACTAAAAAAAACACACAAACATGTTTATTCTCCGACGACAGAGAACAAGTGAAAAATTCACAAAGTTAAAATAATTGCTAATTGGGTTTTAATTTTTTCTTAACCATAAAAAAACCCATTAAGTCATAAACTTGTTTTTTTAATCATACTAAGTGCTTAAGCAAATTGGTTCAGCATAAAGTAATTGAAAAAATATTTATATAATAATTCAGAAAGCTCCTTAAAGTTTGAATAGTCAAAGAAAAGGCTGTCCGTGTAGGGGTAAATAATAACAGGAAAAAAGTTGGAGATGTTCGATACCGTAAATGGAAACAAACATTTACGATATCAAACATCTCCTCGAATAATAGGAAGTGTATAGTTCTATCGTATCACTAGGATAAAAATATATTAAAGATTTTCAGACAAAAATTATTTTTATTGTAAAACATTGCACTATAAAAATTATAAATATAAAGACATGGAAATTTAGGTATAATATGAAAATAAAATTTAAATTTAAACCTTTAGTAATATATTGTAAACAATAAAAGTATCATTGCATATAAAATGGGCATTCATTAGGACCAGAATGGTATACATTTCTGAGTAAAAGTTGATTATGTGCATATAAATCAGTTGATGTATATCAGTAGCTTGGTAGTTCATTTTCATACCACGTGTTGCTATTAATAAAATTAATTTGACGTTGAATTAATGATTGATTTTGTTGAAGTAATGATTAATAAAGGAAATTGTTTATGGAATATGCATAGGTTATGTTTAATAGTAATCAATTGAGCTAAATAAAACACATTTTTTCTTGTTTGTTTTTATCATAAGAATTCGAGAAAATCTTTTTCTAAGCATGGCATCATTTCCTATTTTCCTCAATACTTTCGGGTTCAAAACCTCTGAAAAATAAATAAATAAAGAGGATATACCTGCTTTATTAAGTTTGGCCAATCTCAAACTCGTATATACTTCGACAGGAATATATATATATACATATACATATATATATGGCACGTAGATATCGACAGAACTGAACTACAACCTGTTTTCCTCCTTTAAAAACTGAAACACTGTTTTTGTATTATATTCTGATTATATTAATTGCAAATATAACTACAATGGCAATATATCTCAACTATGATCTGCAACTAAAAAATACTACATAATTAAAAACATGCATGTTAACGTGAGTTTCATAACAAATCAAAAATTGCTGCTTGTTCTCTTTACGCAAAAATTAATAATATGATAATTATTTATCTATATTCCCATTTTCTGACTAAACAAGCAATTGGCAGTGATATGTCATTTGATTAGGCACTGATAGTCATGACGACATAAGCCAAACACAACGTCAACCAATCAACTTATCAAGAAATGAGATTCAGGTTCACGATATATATTTTTGAAAAAATAAAACTTTATATTAATAATTTTTATTTACTTTTTTTTTGGACAGAGAATCTGGGTCTTTATATCATAATTAATTTTTAAAAATTAATTAACTATTTATAATGTCTTGAAATTAGTTTTCAATAATTTTGAATAAAAAAACAAGTTTCGACTAGTTAGCGTTACCAAAATTTTTAAGCAATTGTAAAAACAAATGTATTGTGAAAACAAAATATCATAAACTACATTTATTTCTCTTTAAATGGTTAAAAAAATTTCTATGGCTTTTAATTAATTAAAATGTCCAACCCTTGTTTTCAGAAAAAAAAGTGAACGAAAAATTAAACTCAACATGTTAAATTAAAATTAAAATTTTTTTAATTCCTTCATTTGTTTTTTGCTGATTTTCCATAAAATTTACAAACCTTTATTGCAAATTTTTCATCTCTCTCTTATATAAAAACGTTTAATCGCCGTTTAATATTTTATTTTACGTTCCTGTACAATCAGAGCAACTAATATTACAATTAAATGAACACTTGTACAATTTGTAAAATAAGTATCCAAAAAAAAAAAAAAATGAAAGAATATTTATGTTTATTATTGTTACATATTCCTGTATTATGTATTGGTTTTTGTTTCAGATAATAAAATATATAGAAGGGTGAGAAAAAAAATGGGACGTTAGGGTGACAGGGGGTATTTAGGTTCACTAAGTATTCAATAAAAAATTAAAACTTCATTTAAAACATAAAAGAAAAATATTTACGAAACTCAAACACCCTTAAAACATCAAAGAATAAAACATTTACATGTGAAAACCAATTTTTAAAGTTTTAACATTGTAGGCTAAGTAATAATCAATAGAATTCAGATTCTTCAATTTAAGAAATAAGAAATCGTTTAAATAAAAAAAGATAATTTGGGGGTAATTTTTGCACGAAAAAACCTGAAAACCAGCAACTAATAAACATAGAGTCAGAGTTGATTACAAAATTATTAGAGTAATAAAAATTTTACTAAGCATAAATATAGTGATCAATATGACCACAACTTTTTTACTTCAAGAAATAAAGAAGCGTCTTATAAAAAAAAAGTTTTTTGGATGTTAGCTATTATTAAAATAAAGAAAGTAAATTCATGGTCAATATGACTTTGATCAAAATTTGCGGATTTCGGGTTTTCTTTGATAGAAAATAACAATATCATAATTGAATTGGAATTTCTTGGATTATCACTGCTTTATATATACATATATGTAGATTATAAAGAAGACCCCACACCCGACCATCTTCTTCATAATTTGAAAAATACAGTAAATCATTTACATATATAATAAATATATAAATATTAGATATGTAATTTTAATAATTATATTAAACATTCAACAAAAAAATATATTGAAATGTTGAAATATTAATCGGATCAATAACTAGGGGAAAAACTACCCTTCAAATGTTTCAGATTGCCAAATTGAAAAACAGGTTAATTAAATCGACACTCATTAAATATGCTTAAACAACTTACACCCTTTGATTATATATTCACTTTTATTAAATATTAAATGAACAAATAAGAGAAGTCAAATATTCACAGAAAGCGCTAGATTACTAATAAAACTTTTGATCTGTCAATACTTTATGGAAATACGGACAAATGAAAACATGGACCTATACATTCCAAAGATAGAAGTAGGGTGGGTCTCTTATCAATCAATTCGTTTGCAACAGACAATAAATAATTTTAATTAATAAATTTAAATTTCTACTCAATATTTCTTATATTTCGAGTCACTTTTAATTATAGAATCTTTCGTATACACAAATATAATTTTTCTGACTGGCAAAATATATTAAAGGTTATCATAATCATAAAAATCCATTCAATTAAAAATAAACTAATATTGTACAACAATACACGATAGAGAACAATAAAAAAAATGCCAAATATATACATTAAATTAAAAAACGTAATAATAAATTTGGAAAATATTTTATATTTGTGTCCAAAATAATTGGATTACTTATGTGCGTAAAGTTTAGTTCAGTTCGTTCTTTTAGGTTAAACTTACGTTTTAGGGTAAACAAAAAAAAAAAAATATATTGTTAATAAATAATAAATCAGAAAATCAGGTGCAATTTAAACAAAACATAGTACAAGAGAAGTTAATGATATAATAATATTAACATTGATAAGCTAAACGGGTAAAATACAGAAATTACATCAGTGATAGGAAATAACAAGTTTTCGTGGCAACTGAATTACATTTTATGCAACTAAACAATATCGGAAAACTCTATACTTAAGAAAAGAAAAAAATAGAAACTAGAAGATACACTAATATTCCTTTTCTTTTATTTGTTAGTTCTTATTACTTCTTCTTATTTATTTTTTTTCTTTACTCTATTTAGCACTTTGATTTATAAGAAATGTTTAAAATTAAATTCCTGCCTTTTCAACAATTACTAAGGAAACTAAGAATATATGAAGAAAATTAACAAACTCGTCCTAAGAAATAGAATTATAAAAAAATATTATTCTCCCTCTTTAATATAGTATTAATAAGTAGAGATTTGTGTGAAAAACCCAAAATGTGCAAAATCGTGCAGTAAAAACTCAAAATCGATATATAAACCACCCTAATTCTGTAATAACCAACTTTATCTTTTAATTTTTAATATTATTACCTAAATTAGTTTGAATCATAATTAAACTTCCCAAATAATCTCTACATTTATGCAAACATTCATAACAAACTAAACTCCTCTGATTAAAAACCTAAATTTTTGTTCATAATTAAATAGCTAAGAGGAAGCTAATTGTATGTATTAAATGATTTTATATTCCTAATAAGTTATTATTATGTTATTATGTTCCTATTATTTTTAAGCTTTACCTAAGCTACCTCAATTTTAACTTGAGTTTTAGCCAACCTTCTTCGCTTGACGCTGAGGTCGATGAAGACCTGAAACTTAGGTAAAAACATCGGCACAAATAAATATCTTTTTGTTTATTTATGTTGTTCTTTGCTGACCGCACCCCCCGACCATCTTCTCCAATCAGTAATCTACGGTCAACTATCTACACCTCATTTGTCACTTCAGTTTGCTATTTTTTTTTTTGTGTGTGTGTTAACTTCCACTCTTCATAAGTTAATCAATGCATACCTATACCACACTCAAAGTTATCAATATTAAACTGATAAATTAAGTAAGGAAAAAAAATAAAATGAATAAATATTGGCATACATACACCTGTATTTGTATAATATGAGAAATTTAGTTCAAATATTTTTGTTCCATCAAATTTAATCCTAACAAAAATTAAAATTTAGACTAAAAACAGTCAAACGTGCAATTTTGTGCAAAATATGTTTTATTTGAACATCTTTTCTTCTCGTTGAGGTTTGGTAAAATTCAGACCAAGGGAAAAAAAGATGCAATTGCACGAAAATCCAGAATCTATTTTTACGAGTTTAAGGTAAATTAAATTTCATAATTTAGGGAAACTCTCCCACCCCCCAATTAGGGACGGAAGGGTTATTAGTTAAAATATTATAACCTTTAGTCTTCTAATATAGAAATGTTTTAATTATAATTTAAAATTAAACTTTTCAACCTCTAGCAATTTAAACAGGATGCCTACTAAAACCATTTTCTGTTATAGTCTTTTTTTTTCGGATTATTTTTAAAAATATTTCAGGTCATGGAAATAGTATATATGCAGACATTCGTAATACATTTACATTTTATAAATTT
>NW_027108469.1:231297-232740 GCF_000696795.3 Halyomorpha halys
TATATATGTATAAAATATATAATTTTACTATCGGTTTTTAAGATTTTTTTAATTTTGCAGATCCGAAAAAATAGCCTCATTTTCTGCAATTTTTTTAAAGATAATGTTTTGACTGTTCTTGATTCTTAAAATTCTCGAACTTTTCCAGGTTTTCCGGATCTGGAATACGCCCTGTTTATTACGTTATCGAAAATAACGTCGACACATTATTCTATGTACCCATTTGTTAAAATTTACAACAAAAATTTATTACCTAATAAACTATTGATGATGATAATAATTAGGAGAACAGGGGTTCTTTGACAATTAGAGAAAAGAAAAATAACCTTACTTATACTTCTTAGCACCGAATGGCGTAAAACCGAAATAAAAAAGAATGGAATTGTTTATCAAAGTTTTCAGGATTTATTCCTGGTAATTGTCAATTTCCAGTAAAATACGATACATACTACATCATAAACACATAAGGATATAAGTAATATTAGAATAATAGATGAGTAGTATAGATATTTGATTATAATAGATTTTGAGGAGACTGAATCTTCTTATGGCTTTCTTTATGTAGGATTGCGGGTATCAAATTGTAAAATAACCAAATGATCTCATATGTATGTAATATATAATAACCCGGATTATATATAAATATAAACATATTACCGATTAATTCTTTGAGTATATCAGTGTTTGACGAGAAAGTAAACAAATATGGTTTTGAACAATACTAGCGAATTCCATTTTAGTTATATAATCTTATATCAAACTTGTAATGAAAAAAATTAAAATATTCTGAAATTATAATATATAATAAATCATCATTTCAGATAAAAGATTTTCAATATTATCAGTCCATAGATTATTCCACTTCCAATCATATTTTTTGACGTAAATGATCCAACTGGACAGTGTAACCTCTGCTATTCTATTTGGTGGGTTTTATAAAACAACAAAAATTAAATGATTGTCATGTTAATTTACAAATAAGGTGATTTAATTTAAACAATTAGTAACAGGATACAATCTGGAAACAATTTCGAACTCGGCATTTAAGATTTCCCCTCGGCGCAGGTCTTCTCCAAATGTTAAGGTGCGGTCTATTACCCAGGATTCCGCGGGTATACTAAAAATCTGTTGAAGCTGCAAGAACACTACCGAATACGTCCCTTAAATTAATTATTTTATATTTTAAATTATATATTACATAATAAACAACCCATGGCTAAGTAACTGATTATTAAAAGAACTGAGGTTTGACAACACTTTGCCACACAAATAATAAAAATTGTACCTAAACTGATTTCATTATTAAATTTGATAACATTTAGAACTATTTAAATATCTCATGAAGTTTTTTATACATATATTTTTTTTAATCAATGATATATAATAATTCGCTTAAAATAGATTAAATAAAATAATAAATAGAAATAAAATAAAATAATATTT
>NW_027108469.1:232790-240361 GCF_000696795.3 Halyomorpha halys
ATTATATCTGTTGATTGCTAAATAATATTTTAAAAATTAACAATTCTTAAAATTAAATATATTTTCCTAGAAATTTTCATGTAAAATTTTATGTTAATGATATGAATGTTGTTTTATCAAATATTATGCATGTGGTCGCCAAACAGTCGGCTTGCATATTTTGAATATAATTAAACCAAAGTTTCTATTATTTCAGAAAATATGAAATATATAGTTAATTTTAACGAGATATGAAAAACTATAATTTACTTTAGAGTAGAACTTTCATTTGATACATCTTTAATATTCTGGAAGAAGAATTTGATGATTTCATTTTCAAGTCAGAAGATGTTGATATAATTATTAATAACAATTCAAACAAAATATATGTTTAAAGAGACTTACTGAATTTAAATTATCAATTTAAACCATATTTAAAATAAAATCTTATGTTATTACCAACATCAAAAAAGTAAAACACTGGTTTTTAAGATATAATTTCTGATCCTCATTTACATTTTAAATAAATGAAACTTTTATAATCCAAGTAAATGCCAGCCATTTTAAATAGGATGTAATGAAGGTGTTAGTGCCAAGAACGAACGAATTGGCTGCATTAGTGGTTGACTGAGTTGTTCAGTTCGTTGGCTAATGATGCATTCAAAAGTAGGCGGCTAAACTTCTACTGCCGTAATATTACCTTTGATTATTGCAGTTTCGTGCTTCGCTGTTACGTGCCTAGCTTCTCGGAGGGTTATTACAGCTCACTGTTTATTTGTTCGCGTCACACAACACTCAGGGAGGAGGGAGCACCACACACACACGTACTTCACTGCGCAAAAACTTGGAAAAAAATCCAGAAAAAGCCTCAATGATGTAGGGGTTGTGATTTATGTTTTATTTTTCGGAGGCGATCGACAACTGTTGACCAGCCAGGAGAGAGAAGGGACGCAGAGCAGGCGAACAGCTGGGCGTGCGGGGCGGTACTGAGGGACCTGCCCTGGCGGGACGCTCTTCGGCAAAGTTCGGATACCCCCGCCGTCGCATCGGCACCCCTGCCTATACATACTGATAGCCCGTACATATAAAATTAACATAAACCTCCTATTTGATAAAGCTGTGAATAATAAAAATCTTCTTTTTTAATTAGACTTTTATTAGTCAGTTTAATCTTTACAAGGTGATAATCCCGGCTAAAACGTAGTACGAGTTTTAGAATTTGGATAAGGTCCCTGATATATCGACAAATTTTAGAAATGCTCCTCTGGGATTTTGGCTTATTATTTCTGACAATAAACTATTGTAACCTCATGAAAAAAATTAACCCCTTTTTAAATTTGTTATACGATTTAAGACTTTTCCAATAAAAAAAAACAATCCTTCACCATCCTCGACATTTCTCAGAAACCATTTTTTAAAAAATTATTAATTTATTTGTAACTATTTTTTTGTTATTTTAACTCATGTATTTTTTAAAAGTTTTACAGCAACGACTACAATTAGATTTTCGGTTATTTCTTAATTTCCATTTGTTCGTAAATACATTTAAGATACGGTTAAGAAGAAAACAACAAGAAAAAAAGTTGAGAAAGGAACAATTAGTTGTAAAAAAAAATTTAACTCACTTAAAAAAACAAAACAATGTTTAATGATATATAGTTATTATGGAAAAGAACAATGTGAATGAAATATTATAATTGTTTAATTCTGTAGACTTCAAGATATGTAGAATCCAAAAATTCTATTAAGCTATTCATCATTCCGTCACACGTATACTTTCTCAGAATGTATTGGGCAACTTTATTTTTATTATTTGTTAAATCATAAAAAAAACGTCACAGGTCATCTCCCGACGATCCTCGGAACGTATTACTATCCACTCGTTGCATAATAGCTGGTCTTTGGAGGTTTCATGTGCTCATATCTTTTAAGAAGACAGCGGGGAAATATAAAGTATTTGGAATTGAAATTAATAATGATATTTTATTAAGTTTGTAAGATAAGCAGAATCAAACGTCATATTTAAACATCCGCTCTCTAGACATCCACGTTTTTTTTTTTAAGAAACTACTAGGGCAATTTTTTTTTTTATTAGAAAATTATTTTCAAAAGTCGTCAATACTATCCACCATTTTGTTTGAAAATGGCGCTGACATAAGAGGATTTGTACGCCTGAATAGGTCCGTAGTTTTAGGGATAGGGGGGAGGAAATATAAAGCCTTTGGGAATCAACATTTTAAAGTCTTAATATTTTTTCTTTTTATTAAATATTATCTCATGAACCAAGGGACCAATTGTGGTACTTTTCGTTTGTTTTGGCCGTCGATAGTTGCTAATGTTATTAGATATCCTAGGCGCAGTCGTCGCTAAACGTTTATTCTACGGCCACTAGCACCAAAATAGATCAAATTATTGTAAGAAAACTTTATGCTTAAGCCAAGTTAAGTATTATAACTTGGCTTAAGCATAAAGTTTTCTTTATAGAATTCCCAAATAAAATCAATTCTAAGCATGAAATAAAAAAGTATGGATTTTATAGTAAATTGAATATTAGTAAAATGGTTCTTTAAAAGATAATTTAATTTCGTATAAATAAAAAACATCAATTTTTTTTACACCCAATCCGATCATTTCTGACACTTGTGAATTATCTACAGGTCTCTGCGCTATTTTAATCAGAGTAGGTCATTGAAACAAAAGTAAAAATCAGGCCGGATTCAAACCAGTTCTACTATAGCCAACAACCTTTATAGTTTTGCAGTTCTTTGTTTTGAATCAAATTTGGAGAAAATCACTACAGTCATCTGGTAGGTAATTTTTTCAATTTTAAATAAAATATGAAATGTGGAGGACGTTTTATATATAAAAATGCACCGTTTTATATATATATATATATATATATATATATAAAACAACGAGAGTATAGTAGTATGAAAAGAAAAGAATAAATTAACTTTGAAAGATAGATATGTAGGATATAGGAGATGTGTTTTAGTTAAATTTACCAAACGGAGTGCGGCATGTCTGAATAATAATAATTTCCAAAGATAAACACTATTTCAAACACCAGATTAAATTATACAAACAAATTGGAAATGACAGCAAATTTGTGAAAGAATCCGAATAAATATTTGATCTAGCGGAAGATATTGAGATAAAACTGCTACCCCAGCAGAGTGGGAGGGAGGGGAGGGATCGAATAGATCTGATAGACAATTGTGGCTTCAAGCAGACTTCTCTAGCTTTAATCTTATAAAATTTAGTTAACTAAGCATACAAATATAAATTAGGTTATACTTTAATAGAATCTTGTTTTTGTTATGAAGATATAAAATAAAAATTTGGATGTAAATGAGATATTTAAAACGTAATTTATTTATAGAAATGATTTAGTCCTAGAAGGGAAGATGTAATTCTCAAACGATATATATATATATGTATGTATGCATATTTATACAGGGGAGGTCACCAATTATTAAAAAAAAAAGAAAAAAAAAAAAAAAAGCTTACTGTGTCTGAAAGCTAAATAATTTTTATTTAAAGCATTTTATTTATATAGAAATTTGTTTTACTGATTTTACTGTTTCATATTTGTATGAAAGTATATATCAGGCTAATATTAGCAAAAGTGTTATCTGAGATAATAGAAGATAAATTTCTCAGTGCTTATCAGTGAATTTATAGCTTCTAACAATAAGTCAAAGCGTAATTTAATAATAAAAATCGGCGTACCTTACTTTTTATTAATGGTTTCTCTTTTTTATTATCTGAATCTCAGTTTTTTTATTATTATTTTTTTTTCTTATCAATAAATAAAAATGTACTAATTTCATGTCATAAGTAATTTATGAAGTGATCCTAAGGATGTATAATAAACGTTATATAAAGGATTATATAAAAGGATATATAATCCTATTATACTAGAAATAATAATAATAATAAATAATAACAATATAATAAGAATAATAACGAAATCATTTATGAATATCTACATTGTTTTACGAGATTTTTTTCCAAAAGATATTGCTGGATTTTATGCTCTCCTAACATATTAGTCATACAGAAAATTCGTTATCTGCAATCAGTTAATGAAGCAGAAGCAGTTTGTTCTTTAATCTTTAATTTTCTTATTAATTTCACAAAGAACTTGAACATTGTCTCAAATCAATGCGCTTCTAAAATAAAAGAGAACGTTAAAATAAGAGGAAGTTAAAATTTACAGCATGGAAAGATATCAGAATTTTATTTCATTTTTTTTATTGTCCGTTTGAATTCTAACATAACAGAAATTGGCTGAAATAGCTCAATCATTAACCGTAATAGAAGATTGTAACTGAGGCGATCTTTTTCATCAATATAAGTATAATATTGCTAGTAGAATACTTCCTGATTAATAATGTTATATAAATTAATTAATCCCAAATCACAATAACTTAAAACTCAAATTACTAAAAAAGGTTTTCTTTCAACTAATTTCAACAAATATTATTGAAAAATCTGAATTCTGGAAGAAACTGGCCGAGGTTAACCCCGGACAAGCAATGTGTGTAATAAAGTTCCAGTTCAAGTTGGGTGGTCATTTAGAAATCTTGGAAAGCTAAGTTGGGAAGTAGAAAGAAACAATCTTTATATTGGAATACAGGGATCCTAAGCGCTTTACAAAAAGTAGTCCATGCGATAGTGATAAAAAAACTTGTCCTAGAGTTTCATGAAACTTATTTAAGGCGAATAATCCTCGGATTTGAACGAGCTGAACTTTATCGGATACGATAATACTTTTACTGAAAATCTAAGTTCTATTCGAAGGGAATTAAGGCTACCACCAAATCTTACATCATTGTTGATTTTATCAATATTAATGACATAAAATAAAAAAAAATTATAACTAACCAGCAATTTTATTCAAATCCTATTATATGTATTAAACTTGTTGTAACCTGATTTTTCATCTGTATAAACATCCAATAAACACAATAAGGAAGGAAATTCCTAATGCTCAATAACTTTCGGAACACCACTCATACAGATTGTCTCCTCAATCTGGCACGAGCACCCCAAATCGAACAAGGGGGCATCCCAGAATAAACAAGTTTTAGCCCATTTCACAAATCACCAAGGAGGTCGGCCTCACCAATAGAACAACGAGTGAGGGGAAATAAATTTGGATGGGGGCGCTATCTGGTGCAGGGAAGTTTCTCTCGTGTTTGAGGATTATATCAAGAGGGGAACGAGCGAAAAATAAATAACATATTTTTCTTCAGCAGAGAGATAATTCAGGACATAAAATAAATTTCTGATGTTTTTTTTATTTGACGGTACCATAGGATTTAATTTTCTAAACAGAGCTGTTAAGGAGGATGGCACTAAAATTTTCCTTTTAGCTGGAATATGCACTCGAATATGTTATATCATATAATACTTAACGGAAAAAGTCATGTACAAGAACTGTACCCATCGAGTTCGTACGTCGAGTATATTGCAATACTTATCTGCTAATCTGATCAACATGTAATTTAGCTAAGATATTCACTTACTCTGGCAATGTTAGTTCCTTGAGATAGAAGTTGTTACTAATGATACTGGCTACTATAATGTTCACAGAATTTCGAGTTTGTTTCGGGCTAGTGGAAAAATCTTGTCACTGTAAAGACTAATGATTGTACTTGATCCTTGTTGAGCAAGTTCAAACTGCAATTGTGGTTCATTACATGTAGTGCTTTTTGAGATCTTTTGGCATTATTTTGTTTATCGAATATGCATTCAAGTAAACTAATAACGACTATTTTAAATAATTTTCAACAATATTGTTTTTTTTTTTATAATGGTGTCGCAGTCCACAGACCACTTATTATTCGAGTTAGGACCCCCGGAAGAGAGCCTTTCTTTTGTTTGCATTGCCAGACCTATTGTAAATCCACGTACACGTATCCATGTATCTACATTGTTACATAAAGGGTGATCGTCGGCCCTAAACTGTCATTCTGAAAATGTTGTCACGTGTTTAACAGTTTTATATGTAGAGTATTCTTGGACCAATGCCCATGGAGTCACACATTTCCTAGGAATACTCTACTCAACATTACAACTATATATGTAATTTGTCACAGTCCTGTCCCAACTTTTCTACAATTTGCCAAGGCACAAGCTGGAATTCTCCTCTATGATTATCTATAAATCTTATTGATTGTTTTTTTTTCCGATCCCCAACTCCGTCATCTAAATATATTTAAGCTATAACAAAGTTCGTTATCATTCATTAAGCTATCTGCAAACACTAGAAATGAGTGAAGAAGACAGATTGAAAATTAGATACTAATAAATAATGAGTGATAGAATTGCAACTGTAAAACTAGAGTAATAAATAGTAAAACAATACTTAGTAGAAGTAGTAATAAGGGTATCATTGAAAGAAAAAGTGATGAACTAAATATAGTACAATGAGAGAAAAGAAGGAGAAGAGATAAGTAAAGAAACAAAAAGAGATAATAGAGGAAAATAATAATGATGTTTACCTGGCCTCTGAGGCGTCTGAAAAGAAGATGGCCACAGGATATTCTAATTTAAATTAATGCTTGAAGTACCACCAATGGGTGGTTCCTTCCCACGATTTTATATGAGTATATATGTATTAATTATGTGTACAGTTGTAAATCACATAAAATAAATTTTAAAAAAAATTAATGTGACCATATGACAATATTTTAAAAAGGAATAAATGCACTTAAAAAAGTGAGGTATATAAGTACATGAATACGGGTAAACCGTAAACGGTGTACAATTTTTTTTTTTTACTTCAAAATCTTAATAAATTAAAGCAAACAACTTCTTAGGAAAGAAACTCCAGAACTAAGCATGATGTGAGACTTAATTAATTGTTAAAGATTGTCCTTGAAGATGGCCAGGTTAGCCGAAACGTTAGAAATATTAATTAATAATAAAGAATGTTAGAGTCTTAATTGGATATAATTTATTTTATTGAAATTAACTAAATATTTATATTTTTATTAATTAAATTGATAAACTATTTATATTTATATGATATTTATACTGAGGTACATTTCATTATGTATTGGTTTATTTAAATTTATATTTTCGAGTTTACAATATTTTTTTTATTAGTATATATAACTATATCTGTGGATTACAGTATTATAAAATCAAAGCTTAAATAAAATATACTGAGTGCTTATCCATATTTCACAGTTACTAACAAACACATATTTGACTATAATATATATATAATATAAAAAATAAACAAAATTCGAAAAGAACATGTCTAAATTCTAAATTTTTTAATATGGATAAATGTTCAATAGGATGTCATCTTACACAAGAATTGTCTGAATTCAATGACTTTTTTTTACCAGGAATTTAATCACCATATAAATACATTAGTCATATATGAAAACGAAATAATTGATTGATAAATAATAACCATGAAAAAAATTATATAGTTTCTCAAACTTGTCATAACATTTTTTTTAAAGGCGAACTGAGGGATTTTTTTTTTTAATTTACGGCATTATCGTAAATACTGGCCTAATTTAGTTGTTTTTTTCTCCTTCAAGATCATTTATTTATTCATGATGTTG
>NW_027108469.1:240411-289423 GCF_000696795.3 Halyomorpha halys
AAATATAAATTTTATATAATAAAAAAAAAAGTTTACCTGAGACCTGAAAATTTCTGTGTGAGGAAGAAGATGAACTATAGATTCCACCTTTACACTTATTACATTTACCTCTACACTTATTTTATATATTTACCTTGCTATACTACTAGACATTTATTTTTTCGGATATAAAATCGTAAGAGTAAAAGTACGTTGGATAGTTGACTATGGTGGAGGTCTTAGGCAGATGCAACTCCCACTCTTTTCAACTCATCCTTCCTCATTTAGAAATCTCCAGGTCTCAGATAAACATAATTATTTTCCTCAATTATCTCTTTTTATTCCTTTACTTATCCGTTCACCTAACCCTCTTATTTTTATTATACCAAATTTATTTGTTATTATACCAAATTTATTTGTTATTACACCAAATATAATTTACTTGTTTGTGTTTCTTTCTTTTTTATATATTTTTTGCGCGTTTCTATTTCTATCTTAATTGTTTTATCAGATTTTCCAATTTTTTTTTTATTTTATTCTCATTTAGCTCTGCAAAGACGAAACGTAGGTTACCAATAAATAGTTTTTTATTTACTACTTTGTGTCTTTTTTTACCATCACCCGGACTATCATCATACAATAAAAGTAAATCTTAAAATCACCACCGCTATTAAGTTGGTAAACTTAGATAAAACATTTGAAAAATAATTAATAGTGATTATCGATCGACCAATGGACAATAAAAATGGAAAATAGGTTATCCCCAGTTTGGACAAATGTTTCTCTCCGGATCAAATTAAACCCAGTGTTTTATTAAAGAGTTTTATCCTGTCACAATTGGTTTAGTTTTACATTCGAAGTATAGGGCACTATTTCACATTCACATTTATCATTTAACTCCCCTTACATTTGGTCTAAAAGGTAAAGAAAAAACAGTCAAATGAAAATGCTAAAATGGTTACAAATGGGTATAATGCATCCAAAGCACAGATATATAAATGCAAATATCAAAAATAAAAATAATAATAAATGTAAATAGCAGCCATGAGGCAGAAATAAAAGGAAAAGCTTGTTAGACACAGTTCCGCCATGGAGAGATATATTTCGACAAAAGCCACTCTTAATACACAGCTCTTTTTCAAGTGGTCCGCAAGGGAGACCCAAATTAATGAGCTCGTTTTAATCCGGCTATTGCTTAATTGTACGAAATATATTTTAACTAAATCCTCTGCCCACCACAATCAGCCTATAGGGCAGAGGAGAAGAGGGATAAAAATAAAAATAAAAAAAAATAAATAAGGGCAGCAGAATGAACTAAGTAGAAATAAATTGGGAGTCAGGCTGCCTATAAGACTCAGGGACAAAGCCTCTTAGCGCCAAACTTAGTATTTATGAGCGTATTCTCTTATCTACACTCGTTCTTCAGGAGGCCAGAAAGAAATACAACTAAGCCATTGTTTTTAAAATCATTAAAAAAATATTATCTTAAACCAAGTCAAGGAAAGATGAAGAACAAATAGGGTTGAATTTAAATAAATTTGAATGCATAATGTATCTTTAAGTATTTGTTACTTTGGATTGATTAGAAGTTGACAAGACTTGAATTATATGTAATGTAACTATACTTACATGTGATATAAAAATTACAATTTAACATGTTATTGTCATTATATCACATAATAATATTATCACATTCATAAAATTTTTTTTTCACAATAATATTCAAAAATAAAAGAAATGATAATACAAAAGAAAATAGATATAATAGAGTCAATGATTAAGGTTTAAATAAATTTTAGTATGCACGAGTACTTGAAGATGATCATATTATTAAATAATGAAAGTGAGAACATACACGAATAATAAAAAAACTCTAAAACAAAAGTAACATAAGTTATATACATACACATCTTTATATGTATAGTCATACATACATATACACATATGTTTAAATACAATACAAACACACAAATAAGAACGATGTACATAACGAATACGCTAAATAAATAAGTGAAATATTCTATATATGAATTAGTGAAATGATTTACAGATACATATTTAGCTAAACTAGAAAAAATAAATAATTGCAGTTATACATTACTTTGATATTACATAATTGGAAACCAAAATAATTTAAACAAAAACTAAAAAAAACATTAATAGTAAATACATTTAAAAAATAAGGAATTTGATGTATTATATTAAAATAAACACAATGTAAAGATGGCAACTTCAGTCAGTATTACCAACTCTTATATTATTTTATGTAATCTTTCCACCGAGAGTTACGGTCAGAACTAACGGACATTAAAAAAAAAAAACTATGAAAGAATCTATTGTTACACTTAAGAACTTAACTGAGTAGCAAGAAGTCGGGTACCTGAATTGAGAGTAATATACAAGTCTTCTAATCGGCTTTCCTGACTTTTCCCACCCTTAAATAAAATTTCCAACTCCCTTCCCAAATGAGGAAACGAAAAAATAATATGAAATTTATATTTAAAAAAAGCTAGTAATAGATTGAAATTTATCTATTGAAATATTTGGTTATTGGGTCTAAAAAAAATACAAACATTTTAAAATATACATATCGTAATAAAAAGTTATAATACAAAACAATGTATTTTTATCAAGTATTTAGAAACCAATACTAACAAAGTGCCAACTGAAACAACGAAATTACCCCGAAAATAACTGCGTAATTTTTATCCATATTCACTTTCTTTACATAAAAAAGAAGTTCCCTCAATTTAATATTATTTTTACTTAAATCTACAGTTTCATTTAGTCGTTACTTCATTTTTAAAATTTATTTTCCTTACTGTGAGCGTATTGTTGGTTTAAGTATTAGAATAGTTTGAAAAAATAATTTGAATATTTGGAATGGATCACGAGAAACGAGATGAATAAAAGTGGAATAGAGAGGATAAAATAAACACATTAACAACAAGGCAAACAAATGAAAATTGACAAAGGAACAATAAAAAAACTGTATAAGACAAAAATATAACTAAAGGGAAAATAAGTCAAACTATAAAATTAAGAAAATTAAAAAAAAAAAAGATATGCCTCATGAAGTAAGTCATTGATATTTTATCCCATTACGATATTAGATTACAATAGTTACAATTTATAATTACTGCACTATTACAACATTATATATCATTTTATATACGACTACCATATCATTTCTATTAATATTTGACATGCAATATTATTAGAGCTATAAAGTATACATGGTTATAGCATGTTTACAGCAATGTAGTTTTTAGTTGAAAAAAAATTGATTAAAATGTTCATTTGAAAATAACTAGTTGTTTATGATTTTGTCCAATATCATAGTAACACTACCCACCACCTAAAGAAGTGCACGGACAAGTAAAATAGACATGCAGTAGTAAGTAAAGTACCAACCATATGGGGTCGCTAAGCAAGTAGACATGGTAGCTAACCTATGTTGTATTGTAGAATCCGAAATGTTTAATTATTTTGTTAACGATTTTTTTTATTTTACTGTTTCATGACAATTCGTATTTAAGGGATCCTTCAGATAAAAATTCATTATCGAATTTGTTCCTGGATTATAACAGATCAGATGGAATGAGACCGGATGAGACCTGATGCATTTGGCTATTTCTAATTTCTGTTACGGTGTTACGTAAAAGCAGAGTTCACCTTTAGTTAATTATCCATTTCTTTTGTAATTTATATTTAATCATTTTATATTACTGCTTACAATGAGAGATGGTTAATTATCTGAATAAAAAAATAAACATACTTTAAAGGAAGTTTTTTTTGAAAATTTGGCACTCAACCCCTGTCATACTATTTCAATGGGTAAATACCATAATTTAATATCACTTGATTTTATAATGATGAACCGAGTTTAATCAAAATCGATACAGCGGTTTTTTGGTTGTTTTTTTTTTTAAATATACGCAGACCATTTTGCGAGATTTGGTTATATGAACTCATGGCATCTTCAAAGGTGTATTTTCGTCGAAAACTCAAATTCGAAATTTTGCAAGAGCGCAAAATTCACATATGTGAACGTTCTTAAACATTTTCTAATTTGACCAACGTGGTCATTATTGGTCAAGTAGTCAAATATCTGAGATACACACGTATTACTGCAGATCTATGTTTTTTATGTGAAAATCAGAAAATTATTAATCACTAAAGGAAAGAAAGAAAATCTTACATCCTCAAATTTCACTGTAGACAGTAGCATCTGTGTAACTTTTTTTTAGGATGGTCACTCGATCTACAACTTTAAGTTAAACATTTTCAGAACTTTCGAAGAAAACTTAAGCCTAAGTCATATACAGTAGATTTTATATACTACATTATTTAAATTTACATTGAATGAAATTTACTTCATTCTCATCTATATTAACAAAATTAAGTATTGAATCAATTCTCGGCATTTGGCATTTGAAAAAAAAAATCATGCAAAAACCTAGGGATTGCAAATAATGCCAGGTAATCCGAAAGTCCGATTATTCCGAGTGATTTGGGGACCGCATTGGGCGAGGACTGAAGATGAATTCATTACCACACAGGATAGGCCAGGACTGGAAATTTGCAAACCTAAACACTTATGGCCAGCAGGCTAAGGTTACCATTTCCTCTATATTGTCCCCCCTCCCCTCCTTCCAAAAAACGAGGGGTTGGATATACAACTTTTATTTCATTAAATTGCAAATTTTCTTAAGAGGAAAAAAAAAACATGGCTCCATCAAATTAAAGTCTGATTAGAGGGGGTTTGGCGATTTCAAATACATTTATTAGAATTCCAGGAATTTAAACGACCTTTTTTCAACGCTCATTAACATGACTAAACAATGAGATGGATAATAGCAGTACTTATGCTGACAATAAGAACTCAACGGGTAATTTTAAACTAAATTTGAGAAAATCATTTACAGTTCTAATTATAATCTTTCTTCAATCCAATTGGTATGTTCAACCAGAGTGACGGGACCCATCATTAACTTGTATATCTTTTAGATACTTTTCTTCTCTGTATTTCCTTGACGGAAGCAAGGAAATAATGAGAGGTTTGGCGACGCAGTTATTTCAATCAAAGCAAACAAATTTTTAATGGGTTCAAATAGTTTGCTATTGTTACTGCTAACCAATTTTAAAGATTTACGGAAAAATTATAAATGTTATGTGAGCGCCTGACTGATAATAATAAATTTGATCGTAGTAGACGAGATAGTTAAGGCATGAACCATTGCGTCCTCGAAACTGCAGCGGCGCAGGTTCGATTCTAACCCTGGGCGGGTTGACTTTTACTTCGTGATGACCCAACGGAATGAAAACTCACCCTTCCCACTCCGGTTAGAATAGGGTGGTAATCTACAGGATAACACCTCCTCCACGCACCAGATATGCCCAGAAAGAGAATAGAAAAATGTAGACCAGCAAATATTTTGTTTCTAGCGAATACCTTAGATATCGAATCTATTTATTACACTACTTCTAGTGCAAATCTCTAAGGCACTCATCCATGCAAAGTCTAACCTACCTCTAGTTGAGAAAATTGGCAAATCTATAGCGAGATAATTAGTGTATTTTAAGATTATTAATGTTTACCGCTTACGAAATCAAAATGGCAGACCTTACTTTACAATTTTAAGATTTATAATGTCTATTGTGACTAAACGATGATATCTATTAAAAAAAAAAAAAGGATTCAACCAATGATTTTACGAAATTTATTATTTTGGGCCAATCAGTTTTTTGTCCTATCCCAATCTAGTATACATCAGATAGAACAGATACTATATACATTGTAGACTATAATTTATTTCTAGTTTAACTAGAAAATTTTATACATTTTTTACTAATTTTCTAATTATTTTTGACACTTCCTGAAAACTTCCTGTTCAAACCTGATAAACCTTTTAAAGTAAAAAAGATATATACAATAAAGATTTATTTTTATTATTGAATCGTTAAGTTTTTTTTTTGTATAACTTTTGGATAAATACCTTAGGTATTCTGAAATCTAAATCAAAAAAAGCATTACACAATTCGGACAGCCATTAAAATACTCTTCTATAATAAATACAATATTCCTATAACACTTTTTTCACACAAATATAAAAATTGTTACTACTACTGTATATTCAACTAATTATTAACCGATAATATTTATTGCATATAAATTAACGTTATTTTAAGTACTTTTTGTACCCTCTTTATATATTTAAAGAGTAAGAATACACTTCAAATGAACATAATGATACATTTTTATCCTAAGTGTTTTTTTTTTACTTTCACTTACCTACATATGAAATATTTAGTAAGCAAAAGTACTGGATTTGTAAAACATTTCGAAGTCCAGTTTTCGTCGAAAAATCATTCTCAAAAACCACCCTTATTATTTTCAATATTGATTCAACAACACTTAAGCATTAAATAAATGGTTAAGAGCTGAAGGTTCATTTTAGTTAACTGTTATGTTTCTGTTCTGCTTGGGCAAAGCAAAAAAGTTAACATTTTAGAACGAGAAATATTACTATTTCTGTTAAAATTGGAGGCAATAAATCTATCAAAGGAAAGGGTCATTTGGAAAATTAGCACGGTAAGGTATTGCCATATAAAATAATATGAAAGTAGCAGTTAGGAAACTAGCTAAGATAAATATCAACTCAAACTAAAAAGTCAAAATTGTGCAATGCACGCACCACATCAATATTTTTTTTATTTTCTACAGAAACATCTTGTACTCTGAAATGTGTGTGAAAAGGATCTCTTATCATGGCTCGAAAAACACCTTTTTTCACACGCATTAAAACCCATCTATAACTCATTCATTTATATTAGTTTGGATTTTTATTATAAAAATAATATTATAAGTTATAATGTACATGTTCAATCTGTATTAAATTAAATATATTATAAATTTAAAATTAAGATTAATTTTATTCTGAAACTACATATATAAACTAATTTGTATTCCTGATAAACACCAGCTTGAATTTAATTACAATGAAACATTATACAAATGAGAAGTTAATTAATTGTAAAAGGTGGAAACCAAATGATATGTTGCTGAACTTACAAAAAATTAGACCTTATGTCAGAGAGATGACCCATTTTGAACAAAACAAATTAGAGATTTTATAATTAAAACCAATCTTATATTAATTTCACAATCAACTTACGTAATATTTACAATTTGCTTCTTAAATCAACCCACAAAGGCTTCTCAGATAGGGTGTTAGGGTTACGCATGGGTCATTTTATTAACTGTCAGGTTGGAAGTAATTAGAAGTGTTATATACTCTATATATATATTTATATATATATATTTGGGGTAAGAAGTTCAAACGATTTTGTGGAGTATTTCCCCGTAAATTGGTGTAATTATGCGACAGCAAGTCTATGAATAACTACCACTTAAACTCCATATAAGATATTTTCAATGAGAAAACCATTCTGAGCAATAATTTTATGTTTTAATGTCTAGACAATAACTAAAACAGCTGTGGTATTGAAGAAAACAAATATTAACTATATAAAAATTATGAATATAACCGGATTTTTGTGCAGTGAAAAGAAAAAAAAACAGAACTATATAGTCACATTAACCACATACCACATTTACAAACCATACTTCACTTTGTAGGACAGCTGTGCATTTTTTTTTTTTTTATTTGAAAAAAAGAAATTTAATTTTCAAAAAATTGAGCAAAAAATATTTTCGTCTATCTAAATAAATTTACAATAAATATTTTTTTTTTTAAGTTTAATAAAAAATAGTGAATTTTAAGCCACTATAACGATTATTATCAGACAAAAAAATATATTTCTTTTTATATCAAAAATAAAATTCTTTACGATTGTATAGGCACCTCTAAACTGCACTATATAACTAGACATCATAAACCTAAGCTAATTAATTTCTTTAAGAAATGATTTACTTATTTAACAGGAAAAATAAATAAATATTAGGCATTTTCTAGCACAACAATTTCCCTTGTTGGTTAGTGTAGTTAAACATTATTACTTAAAATTATATAAATATTCAATACAAATAAAAATTATGGGTACTTTATCATCCATCTAATGATGATAATGAGAGAATATGAACTTGAAACACTTGTTAATCTAAGTTGTTATATATCAGTGACCTCGTATCTGAATGAAAAACATCGATTCTTTAAGAAAAAAATCTTCAATACCTTCAAAGGGCGGAAAGCGTCTTCTTAAGGTAGCCCTTTTGAACAGACTTTTAGGGCTTTTAGTAGAGTTTGTTAATTTCACGGCAGTCCCTTAAAGTTTGCTTCCAGACTAAGAGGACGTGCTGTTCCTGCAAATGGTCGATGGTTTAAGGAATTTTATATTCCAATCAGGCGGTAGGTAGTAGGATTTGTTTTTAATTATTAATTTTAAACTTCACTATGGTTGACAACACGCTAACTGCAGCCATCGACTTGAGAAACCTGATAGCTAACGTTAATATAAATATCAAATAAACAAAAAGCACGTGAATAAATTTTCAAAATCATAAAATATAATGATGCTTATTATACATTTATTAACTTAAATAAGTAAATTATATAATTTAAATTTTTAAATAACCATGAGCGAGATGAACAGATAGTGCGGGTAAAAAGGTACACCATAAACAACCTTGAGTAAGGTATAAGCTGGTGGCTACATCGAGTGGGTACTAGGATGCCAATTAGCCCAAAATAATCCCCAATAACACAGTTTAATTAATCTAATTTACAGATTAGGGTTTCATTCGATTTATACCCTAATTTGGGATAATTAATTGGTTACCTTTACAATTAACGCTTAAATTAGGAGATTCTTGAGTGGACCCGTCGATTGATTAAAATATTTTGTTGGAATGAAATTTTAATAATGGCCGAGCGGTTATGAGTTTCATTTAGCTGTCAATTTGGGTCATTATTAAATACCATTATAGCAATTTATACTGTATTATACATTATAACAGCCTTTATGAATAAAGCAGGTATAAATTACCTAAATCAATGTGGTTCTCGGAATTGAGGTGTATTAATAAACATGAATATATAATCTTTTCACTTTCTCGAGACTGGTAATTGTTGTTTAATTAAATTAATTTTATCCAATTTAATTCTCAAAACAACCTATACTTCTTTATAAATCCAAAGTTTCGGCATCCTGAAGTACAATCTTAAATACAAATTTAAAACCACGTCAATTTTAATAATCTTTACCCAGGCTATTCTGCGCAGGTCAATAATTTTAGTCCAAAATTACCCTATTTTGTATTTTTTTTTCTATATTTTCATTTTACAATCAATAATCATCTATATACTAAATAAAATATATTATAACTATTTTCCTCCTATTTAACAATTGTATCCTATTTGACCATTCTACTCCATTTATTTAGCAATTATTGACATTAAATCCTATTTCACTCTCGCATACCTCCCCTCTCGAGTGATATGTGAGCAGGGTTTGATCCGATGAACAAGAATTTATCATTACATAGCAATATAAAAACAAATCAAAGAAACAATTGTCACAGCAGTAGATCAGTTAAAAAAAATAAATAAATAAATAGTAAAAAAAAAAAAAGAACTAATATATAGATTTAAAAAACGAAGTTAATTAAAAAGCAATAATTAAAGGAATAAATAAGTTAAAACACAAATAAACAGGTTAAAAAGCTAAAAAAAAAAAAAAATGAATAAATAAAAATATCTTAAACCTGTTTCCATCCCCATGGAGTCCAAAATATTAAATTGGATACAATTTAATTTATTTAAACAATAAAACTGTAGTTTTATACTTCCATGTTTCTCAATAAAAGATTTTTAATTTATGGAGATTAAATGCATCTAATTGAACAAGCCTACCATTATTTCTGTCAAGAATCATAGCCATCAAGACATTTTTTTTTTTTTACCACTCTCACACCATACTTAATTGAAAAGAACTCATCATATTATAAGGATCCCTGTTCTTTCAGAAACTTAGACCTGCTATGAAGGTTGGTAACTTCAAATTTGACAAAACAGTATCCCATAAAACAGAGTATTCCCAAAATAATCTCAAAGTAAAAGTAAAAAATTTTACAAAGAATATTTTCCATAGAAACGACAACGAACATTGGTAATAAATTATCAACACTGATCCCACTTCACTAATCCGTCCGAGGAAAAATTGCAATTGCAATCTGGAAACCTCATAATCATAATTTATATTATAATTATTAAATTATTATCATAATCATTAAATTATTATTATCATTTCGAATTTAATTTACAGTTTGCAACCTTACGAACTTCAGAGAGCAAACAGAAGTTAGTTGTTACCATTACCAATGTTTTACTAAGAAATTTAGTTTTCATTATGTGAGGTAGACAAGTGTATAAAAGACACCCACTGAATAATTGCTGCTGAATTTTTATTTTAAATAGTTCAAATTAGGATAATTAATTTTTTTTTTACTCCTGAAAAGAATGAAAATTCATTGGTAATAGGATAGCTTTAAAGTATAAATACTGCATTTTCATGAAATATACATACAGCACAGTATAACTTAAGTATTGGCGAAAGTAAAATACTCTACAAAAGACTTTCAAAAAACTGTAAAATACTCGCTTTATTATGTTGGTGCATCTCTACATATATATGTTGATTAGCTCTTGATCTTCTTAGTCAGCTGACATCAAAGGTTATCAATCACATCGAGCTTACTCATGCCATAAATTATAAACATTTTTTTTATCAAACTTGAAACCGAAATTCTATTCTGCTAATTAATTTAACAAAGTAACAATTAGGGTTTTTTTTCGCCTTTAACTCCTAAACGGTGCTTTCGAGCACCGAGTTTAAAGAAAAAGTGGCGTAAGTCCAACTGTTCTCATCAAAACTATTATGAAAAAAATAAATAATTAATTTAAATATGAATTAATTAAATAAGTTCCTTAATTACAGCCCACGAGGGTTAGGGGAGCAATATAGTTTACGGAATTACTGCTACATGGCCTACGGTTGTGCAAACAGGTGATTTAGTTAGAATCGCCCTCCATTTTTCACCATCCGTCACCAGATTTTTCCCAATTGAGGGGGCTCCCATTATGACTTACACTTTTGCACTAAACTGCCTATAAATGTAACTAACAATATACCTACCTGTCTTTGTCGAAATTAGAAAAAAAAAAACTCTCTTTCTATAACAAATAATATATCTGGTTTCGTCAAAATTAGATAGAAAAAACTTTTTTTTTTTTGGCCATGACATAACGATTGACTAAATTATTAAGTTACGGTACTCATTAGGAGAAGAATTTAATGCTCTTCAATCTTTTCCTCGGGTGCACGGTTTAAGTGTTACAGGCTTAAAACAAATTAAAAGACCTAAATCTTAACATTTTCAAATCAATCAGCTGATTAGAAAGCATTTTAGGATTCCAGGAAATTGGTTTCCGTTTTAAGCGTAGAAGAGACTAAATTTTAACGTTATTGGAAAAAGAATATTTTATCCATCAAGTTCCTATACTCATTCATGAATTACCGAATTTCCCGGTATCTGATATATTTTCATAATTGTGAATGATACATTACACAATATATTTTGAAATAATATACTTTTTTAATTAGAACTGATTTAAACCCATACATTGTTTGCTAGAAGTGAGGCTGTATCGATGAAAGCAGCCAAACGAACGGGATCTGGTTTATCTGAATCCTTTTAACGCGGTTTACTGGACTGGTACAAATGAGACGGAGACAAATGGTTTAGTACTATTTCATTCTTAAAATAGTGTTATCGCAGTAGCTTTTGTTCAAATATTTTCCTCATTTTACCAATTTCAATGAACAAAAGAGTTATTAGAACAAAGGATTATTTCAATTCCATACCATATCATAGAGAAAAAAATTATTTACTTCCACTTGCATATAAATACAGTATATAATACAATATATAATATACAGTAGGGAATGTATTGGAAACGTGAAAATTTCTATTTCCAGTTCTCGTCAGAAATACACGTTTTGAGGTTCCGTGTTCAAAATAATATAGTCTCAAAAAGTGGTTTTTTTTTTTTTTACGAAGTTCGGTGGAAATCATCAAAAGCCACGGATAGGCCCATACCTATCCACAGGACCGCCGCTAGGCAATACTTCATGGAGGGAAATGGCTGAGTGCCGCCTCCCTTTCTTAGCATGGTTTTCACATATCCATGTTAGTCGCGTCTTCTGGCTATCTCTTCCGCTCTCAACCTCTTGAGGAAGACTGTGGTGAAAATCCTCACGGCATTCCAATGCTGGTCTGAGCTTAACATATAGCACACCATATTTTCTAGTGTGATGCGTCCTGCAAACACTCTCTCCAATTCTCTCCTTTCTACCCCAAAGCGAATGAAAGCAAAAAATACATGCTCCGCTGTTTCATCGGCAGTCTGACATTCAGGGCATTCTGCAGTGTTGTCCAATTTAATTCGGTATTGGTAAGCACTAAAGCATCAATGTTCTGTCAAGAGTTGAGTTACGTAAAAATTCACCTTCCCATGCCCGAGGTCAATTCTCCCACCATTGCAGCATTGCGGTCGTATGATGACGACGCCTGGGAACCGCTTTCGCATTCCCTATGGACGCCGGTACTGGGATTCCATGCCCCTGTACTGTAGCATATTTAACATTATCTTCCATCATCCACAAGCCCACATCGGGTATTAACCTGCGAGTCCATCTCCCGCAATCTGCAGTCTCCCAACGCTGTTTCCACTGATCAATGGTAATTTTCCACTCTTTTCTGTAGAAACGTGAGATCATCGTCTACAGTGCCTACTTCTTTCTTCAACAAAGAGTTCCACCGACGGCATTCTGGCTCTCACACACACTATCTCGTAGGAAACAGTCCGAAAAGCACTTATCTTCCTCAAGCAAACTCTGAGATAAACGGAAATCCTCTGTCTCCTGTATGATTTGGTAACCATCGCATCTTTCTAAATGGGATTTTCAAATAACATAATCGAGGAGACAATTGTAGCAAGAAGCCTTCTGCGACCTCCAACGATTGGCATAAGGCGTGACAATAATGATGCTACTTTAGCAGATTTGGCGCTGATATATTCCCTGCGAACATTAAAGCGGAGACGTGGATCGATCATATTTCCTTTAGGTATTATAAGCAAGACTGGGAACGAATTTCGTGCCTACCTACTATGACAGTGATGGAATCAGTTTGCTTCCTGCTAGTTACTAGGAGATCCTCGGTCTTGTGGTCTGCAAGTTGAAGGACAACCGAAGACTGCCAACCTCGTAGAAAAAGCCTGGTACGTGGTACGATGAGGGTAACTAAGGTAATAACAATGAGGGTAACTTCTTACAAGTACTTCGCCGCTACTACTTGCCGCGTCAACAGCAACATCATCTGCGAATCCCACAACTGTGGCTCCCTCCGGCATTGTCAATTTGAAGATTGCGTCTTACATGACGTTCCACAGAAGAGGCCCAACTCGCTGTACGGGCCATCTCGACTACCAATCCAACAGCATCTATCGTGGATCTCTTTACGAGCGATCCACCACAACCGTATTAAGCCCGCGACAGAGTACTATCTGCTCTGATTTAACATCATTCTTCCTCGGTGGACTGACATTCTTTGTCTGGGTGTGACGATCTGAAGATTCGTTCAGGAGCTGTTTCCAACTTTTCAAAGTATAGTTGGATTTCGCAGGCATAACTCCTTATGAGACCGTGGACGTTGTTCTTGGTGAGAATGAAGGAGGGAAGCTGTTTAATTTTGCTCCCAAGATTTAGCATCACCTCTATAGCAGTTAGTCGTGTGGCATTAGATGAAGAAAAGGCCAATTCTCCCACCACTGAAGTCGTATGATGACGACGCCGGGGAACCCGCTGGCGCATTCCCTATGGACGCCGGTACTGGGGTTCCATGCCTCTGTACTATAGCACAATTAACATTATCTTTCATCACTTGTGACTTCAGAGTATTTTCGGATTTTATACCTCATGTTAGGTTTTGAAACAGCCGCCTTTAACCTGAGGAACAGACGCTGACCAGTACGCCACCTATTCTAGGAACCGTCGCGCCTGGATTGAATCTAGTTTTGGTCCACCCCGGTATTTTAGTTCCCCGGTTACCGCCATATCTGGCGAGAATTCCCCTATCCGCCACCTAGGGAGGCGTCCGATGGGAGACAAGCTACTCCACATATGAGTGTGTGTGTAAAACCTCGATCAAAAACGAAAAGTTGTACGAAACTTACATATTTGAGACGGGTGCATGCCTGGGGTGAGACAAAAACTAGCCGAAAGTGACGTTTCATGGAATAGATTTTTATCATTTTCCGGATTTTCACGAAAATGGAAATTAAAATCAACCTCTAAAGTAACATCAATTTAGTTTATCTGAAAAAAATTATCAGTTCTCTTAGCAATAATAAACAATAGATAAATACAAAATTTTAGAAGAAAAATAATGAAACATAAATACAGTCATCCAATTCAAACGGGAAAAGCCATGACCGTCATCCTTCCGATTGCATTACAGCTTTTTAAACTGTTATATTATTGGCATGAATTTTTTTTTTAATATTTATTTATTGCTACAACTGTACATTATAATACATTTAGTAAATCTGATCTAAGTTAAAATGGAGTGTTACAGGCGTGTAGAGAAACTACTCATTAGTAGCACTCTAATGACATTTTACATTAGCTGGTCTCGTGGCCATCTTCTTTTCAGGCGCCTTGGAGGATTGTCAGGAATGGAAGAGGATGCAAGATTAGAACCTAGGGGGTTTGAGTGGTTAGAGAGTTTATAATGGAAGGAGTGATATCTGGTTCGGGCTAGATCGGTTACATAGGGAACATTAAGGGCATGAATTTATATTCGTTTTTTCTACCTTGAGAAACCCAAAAATACGAATTTTTATAAAATAAAAATATAAATATTTTTTTGGAAATAATATCATCAAATGAAGTTTTTAAAAAAAAAAAAATTAGATTAGAATATATACTGTCTATTTCCAACGTGAAATTAATGCAAAGGTCTTGTACTACATGATAACACGATGATCATAAATCTACTTAGCATAGTCTATATAAAATAAATTCTATGCTGTATATTGTTACAGTAACCTATGTCAAGGATACATACACAAATGAATTATAACACTAACATATATAGAAAAAACTAACGTTTCGTGAGAGACAGCAGTATGTAAAGTCTCCGAGAAGTTAGAACCAGGCGGCACTGACATTAAGAATGGTATGTTAAATCACGCAGTATATATTGTGAACTATAACTTTTAAAACTATATTTATGATCGTGGTAACAACTAAAGGAATTATGATTATTTTCCTTAAGATAATAATTATATTTAAGACTTCGACATCCGTTAGCTGAAATCTCTCGACAAGTAAATCAGGGAGCCCTGAAGGCGTAAAATATTGATACTAACATAAGTAGATAAGAATGGTCAACATGAAATGAGGTAGCATCTTTCAGGCCGAAAATATACTATTTAATTTTTTTAAAAGTCCGCTATCCTTGGGAGACTCCCTGTTTCGGATAACATTTATCTATCATTACAATTTTTACAATGGACACAGAACAAATGTTCTGCAGTTATGCTTCCTTACTACCGAAGGAACGATAGGTTTAGGTTTATTGATTGAATTTCGTTAAATGATCCTTTCCAGAAGTGACAAATTATGTTGATGGAACAAAGCAAACAATGATTCGGTCAATGGAACAAAGAAAAGTTCAAAATCGGCCAGTTTGGTGGAACCTGAGCCCCATGTGTCATATCCAAAACAGTATGAAGGAATAACGATGTACCTTATAACAAAATTGTTGAAGATAGTTTTTAATAATAGTTACTGAATATTATTAATAATTATAGGCTTTTGTTGTTTAATTCATCAAGGAAGCCGTCATTCCTGCCCTAATTTGGGGAATATAAGGACTTAAAATTCTACAGATATAAAAATAAAATTCAAAGAACAACTTTGGTTCCGTATTCAAGTTTCCTTTGGGGTATAATTGAACCGTTAAGCATATAAAAATGAAATTGTCTAGGATTGGGCGAATTGGTTCCGGCTTAGTCGCGTGTAGAATTTATCAGACTTCGTAAACTCAATCGTAAAAGTATTTTCTACGACGAGTATATATTAAGTGAATGTCTTGGCCGATTAAGCACAAATTTGAAGGAAACCTGGGGATCATTGTATAATAGGTTTAAATACTTGAACACCACCACTACTTTCACTTATTCGTTCACAGCGTAAACGTATCATCCAACAAATTTCGTTCCGTACCTGTCTGTAGTCCAATTCCTGTTCGGGTATAATCGAACCTTAATCCTATTGTAATGCAATATTCAGTGAACAGGAAGGTTATTCCTAAATTGAATTTATCAAATTACTTAAACCCGTATGTAAAAGTGTTTTCCTCGGTACGCCTATATTTAAAAAAAAAGATCATTTAGCCCACATATAGAGGAAATTTGAAGATTACTGTTGACATCGTCCATGTATAAATTTCAGGGAATTCTATTCACTACTCTTGGTAATGCATAGTTTTCCTGACAAGGCTATATTTCGAAAACGCCTCTTTGGTCCAAAGTTAGGAATTAGTATAAAGTTTATCAATTTGCTTTTATTACTTCGCTCACCCATGCAAACAACTAATTTCCTAGATATAATTATGTTTCAATAGCTCATCCCGTAAATTTAACAAAAAATCATTAGCCTAAAAATATAGGCAATGACGTACTCAATAGAAATATACAATTAAATTATATAAAATTAATTCCATGGCGTAGTCTTAGGCTATAGATACACTATACCACCTTAGCTGGACTGAAATCCAGGAGTGAAAAACGCCTTATAATGTCACAAGGCACTCAATGGGAGAAGACTGAGTGAAGTACATACAATACATTTCATGTATTATACATGCATAAAGTACCAATTTTATTGTAATGAAGGGTACGAAAAAAAAAAGAAATACAGAAGGGAATAAAATTTTAAGAAATAAATGAGAGGGATACTATACTGACCACGCACTTAAGAAACAATTTTTTTTCCAAATTTTAATTTTTGACTCTTTTTACTGTCGATCATAGTTATTAGAGATGCGACATCGATAAAAAAACATCGATGTTCAATACTAAAACATCGATGTTAAAAAACCATCGACAAAAAAACATCGATGTTTTTCAACATCGATGTTTTTTTAAGGACTCCTAAAAACATCAATGTTTTAAAATATCGTTGCTTACAATAAATTACCCAAAAAACATCGAAGTTTTTAAACAACTATTTCAGAAACATAAGGTCTATTAAAACGATCACGCATTCTACAGCCTGTCAGAAGTGGGTTTTGAAACTAAGAATCCGACATCGACTACAAAAAACATCGATGTTTTTAAAATATCGTTGCTTACAATACATTACCCAAAATACATCGATGTTTTTGAACATTCATTTGAATAACATAAGGTCTGTTCAAACGACCACGCATTCTACAGCCTGTCAGAAATGGATTTTGAAACTAAGAATCCCATATCGACAGGCATTGTATGCAACGATATTTTAAAACATCGATGTTTTTTGTAGTCGATATAGGATTCTTAGTTTCAAAAACCACTTCTGACAGGTCGTAGAATGCGTAATCGTTGGAACAGACCTTATGTTAATCAAATGGATGTTCCGAAACATCGATTTATTTTAGGTAATGTACTGTAAGAAACGATATTTTAAAAACATCGATGTTTTTTGTGGTTGATGTCAGATTCTTTGTTTAAAAAAACACTTCTGGCAGGCCTTAAAATGCGTGATGGTTGGATAGTTGTTGTAACGGACCTTACCTTACTCAAATGGTTGTTCAAAAACATCGATGTATTTTGGGTAACGTATTGTAAGCAACGATATTTTAAAAGCATCGATGTTTTTTGTAGTCGATGTCTGATTCTTTGTTCCAAAAATCACTTCTGACAGGCCGTAGAATGCGTGGTCGTAAGAATAGACCTTATGTTTCTGAAGTTGTTGTTCAAAAACATCGATGTATTTTGGGCAATGTATTGTATGCAACGATATTTTAATATTGAGCATTGATATTTCTAAACATCGATGTATTTTTTTTTGTCAATTTGCATTATTTTTTGCAAAACCACTTCCGACTGGCGGGAGTATACGGAGTCGTTTGAACAGAACTTATGTTACTGAAATGGTTGTTCAAAAACATCGATGTATTTTAGGCAAAGGTTTGTATGTAATGATGTTTTAATATTAAGCATAGATATTTTAAAACATCGATGTTTTTCTAGTCGTAATTAATCTTTATTACGTCGTTATCATGGTGGTTGGAGGTCCTTTTTTTTATCCACATTGTTGAAAGGAAATTGTTTATACCGTAAATTTTTTGTTTTCATTTAGTTACTTTTTAAAAAAAAAGTAAAGATTAGGACAAACGTAAAACATCGGCTTAAAAACATCGATGTCAAAAACATCGATGTTTTGGGTAAAACATCGATGTTTTCATAACATTGACATCGATGTCGCATCCCTAATAGTTATCTTCTACGTTTAACGAGAAAAAGAAATAATAGATTAATGATCTTCATATCATTCACTTTATTTATCAAAAAGAACTTAGTAGTCTAAGCCATTTTATAATGAAGGTTGAAAATTGGTTATTAGTAGAGTTTTGAAATTTTGCACTTTCACGTTTTCAAAAACCCTCAAGGGTGCTAATTTAAGGTGTGATGCTTCAATATTTCCCCAGAAATATAATAACATGGAAACAATTATTTCTTTTTTACTCATGAATTGGACACTATGAGCTATTAATATTTTCTACCATAATAAGTTATCTAAAATTGTGTTGTTATTTTTAATGGTACAGTTCGAAGCGTGTCTGAGTTTAAATTGTCTATGGAATGTCGCTCTTATGAATACTAGTAAAAGTGTTTCGAGAGAAATGAGATCTAAGGTTAAAATTTGTAATCAGAACCATAAAAAACATAATTAAAAGAGATAAGATGAAAGAATAGCTTAGATTACCAAATTATTATTTTGATGTAATATATACATATATTTTATTTTATTTTATACCAGATCGGCCTGGTTGTCCTTACATGGTTGATATTACCATTATATATATATATATTTAACAGCTGATTATAAGGGGGGAGAGAGGTATAGTCTCGTACAAAAGACACCCACAACTATATACAATGTTATTACTAAAAGAAGAAAAAAATAATAAAATAAATAGGTAAGAATAATGCTTCTTAATAAAAGAGGAAAGTAAAATTAATAACAAAAAATAATGATATTGATACACTTAAATAAAACGTAAAAAAAAAAAGTTGATTTGAAAAAGGGACGAGAGAAAAAAATAGAAAAAAAATAACAATGAATAAATAAAATGAGTAATAATAAAAAGTAAAATAAAGGTAGCGTGACTATGAATTAATGTTATATTTATTAACATTTATAACAGAATGTCCTGCAGAAGTCTGGACTTCAGTCTTCGGGTTGAGGTTGGGTTTCCCAGGTTGTAGGTCACTGCTCCTATCTTATATGAATTCAAATGGAATGGAACTTCATAAACCGTTTTTTTTATGTAATCATCTATTGACTCTATATGTAATTCGCGATGCAATTGGCTATTTCTTATGAACCAATGAGCATTAAACTTTATTTTGAAAAGATTGTAGTTTTTTCCTTTTCGTGAAGGATGCCGCTACTCAGACTTCACAGCCGTACATCAGCAGTGGCCTGAGAATTGTTTTAAATATAAGAACATTTGTTCCTGGTTTTAGTTTGGAATTTCTGTTCTTTTGATGTAACCATAGTCTTAAGTTTAATTTTCCGTGAATAATGATAAATCTATCTTTTTTTTTTATTTAATAAGAAATTTATACTAATTTTAAGCAGTCGTAAGTAAGGTTATTTGTTTTTTAAAAAAACAACTAACGATTCACATATCTAAAAGAAATCGTTCAACGCACGTATGCCTTAACTTGATAATTCGCTATTTATTACGTTAGAATGGTCGGACTCGACTCGAGAACAACACAAACTCCTTTAAGACAGAACAAAGTTTTAGCAAACAACGCCCTAGGACGAGAATTAAGATAAGAGGAGGAGGGTAGCAGGTGGTCCACCATCGATCGAGAAGCTTCCTTGATCACGTAGCCACTAATCCAATCTTGGACGAGCCCTAACTTGTCTATAATTGTTAGAGATCTGGGGGGGGGCCTTTTATTCGGAGGGGCGTTTATAACAGGATTTAGCGCTTAATGTTCCCCATTATCGTCCACGCTATGTAAAAAGGGATGAATCAGGTCTCGGGTATAAATTAACAGTAACATAAATCTTGATTCTTCTCTCCAATTGGGGTACCACGGGGGTGAACGGTTGTATGTTTCTCTTAGTAGTCTACAACGAGTATTACTAAAGTGCAATTGAAATAGAAGTTTTTTTTTTAGTCTTACATTTCGACATCTTACATAACTATACATTTAATTGCAGAACAGTGTTCGATAACTTGTCCTCCAAGTTCTCATCCTCTGCTTAAGAAAAAGAAACAGATGAGGCGGATTTTGATCAATTTTCCATGATTTAATAGGAAACGAACATAAATTCATTAATTACTATGAACTAACTCAGTATGATTTCAATGTTTTACTGGTATATATAGTGTTATACTGCATATATAGTTCTATAAGAAACTAAATTAAAAAAAAAATGATTATATCTATAAGGATAAATTAATATTCTTTAGACTAAAGTATTTTTTATTTATTGAATTTTTTTTCTTAAATATCAGCTTTACTAAAATTTCTCAAATAAAAGTGGGTAAATTTTAATATATTAAAAATATAAATCACTACATATAGAATAGTGAACAAAATTAAGAAAAAGTAGAAAATGAAAAAAAAAATAGAAAACAACATAGAAATTAATAAATAACAAGACAATATTTTGTTATTTATTGAGGATTATTGATTCAATATATTATTTTATGCCGTCAACAAAATAAGAAAAAACAAATATTTATTAGTAACAACGTTTCGTTCTACTATGCAGGGCTTTACCAGAAAAGCAGAAGGTGAAAACATTTTAAAGCATGAACTACAAGATTATGCACAGACTGTTGTATAATAAATTATATCCAAAAAAACAAGTCAACTAAAGTAAGTTTAGTTTACTTAGTTCCTATTTTCATTTATAACAAATTTTTATGTATATACTTACATACTAATCATGCTTTAAAATTTCTGCATCTTGTTCTCTTTAATGAAGCCCTACAAAGTGGGACGTAACGTTGGTTATGATAAATAAAATGTTTTTGATGGTTTGTGTACTGGTTTGTTTTTGTTTTTTTTTACCACCACCCGTACCATATTCCTACAATTCATTACGTAAATGTGACTGACAGAGTCTAAATAAACATAAGGCTAGCCTCCTGATATGACAAACAGCTTAGAAGCTGTTTTTTTAATGCATGGTATCTTTAAATATCAGCTATGGGTTCTTGCGGTTTTTCTTCGTTCACGCGTTTACAAATTTTTAGTCAATACCCAACAAGCTTTCCATTCCTCTCTCGAAGCCGGGTACAGTCCATACATTAATACTAAACGGTCACGTTCAGACAGCCTCGAATTGAGATTTAATACACCAGAATAGGAAGTAACAATTTTTTTCCTGACAATTTCATCCCTTGGAGGAAAGTCCTCATTCGATATTCATCACACCCAGGGATCAAACTCTTCTCTTAACTTTATATTTTCTAACAGTTATAGATGGCTCCTATAGCAGGAGGACCTCTGTAAAATATTCAATAAGCGACACTTTTATGATATATTTTATTGAGGCGGAGGCCTCCGTTGATAAAGTGCTTCTGTGAAGCTTCTCTTATGAATAGTTTATGTCGTATGGCCTTTTATTTCTTTAAACAATGCTTCCAAGCCATAAGTTGTTTTATGTCCCTTCCTAAGTGTACTACACCAAATATATAACCCTGAACCATTATTAAAAACTTGATTCAATCTAGAAGGTTTTCTTTAGTGGTGCCGAGAGAGAAAACACTCCACTTTTAATTGTTGAAACCCACTATTACTTCATTACTAAAATAGCTGCTCATTCATGCCCAAGAGTCCTCTATAAAATGTGATCCTTACTAAACAGGCTTAGAAATTAAATTAAATTTATTTAAATACGATACGAAAATTATTATTACAAAGTATTTAACTTTTCATAAATATTATGGATACAAGAAATAATTTAGTTCAAATAGGCGATGGTCTTCATGCATTAAAAGTTTAAAAGTTCATACATGAAGTTATATTCTTTTTTGTTACAGCTATAATTCACTAAAGAGGTTTTTTTAATGATAATTTTAGTTATTGATACAATTTGTACAGACGTTCTAGAGATCTCCATATTCAAGTTGCCTGATCTAAAATATAAAAATTAACTGTTAACAATATATACATTTATAAATATGTAATACTTTAAATACATAATTAATTAATCACTGTAATATCTTATAAGACTGAATTTTACTTAATCCGTATTAAATATTATTTAGTCCCAATTGGTAATATTATTTCTAGTTATAAGTACAAATTTACTCATGAGTGACCGGTCTCCATTTCACAATACGTCGACAAGAATTGATCAATAATATTTTATATTTTTAGATTTACCTGTTCTTACATTTTTTCGACGTTCGAAATCGAATCTATGATATTTGATTAGATATGTTGTACTGGGAAGTTTTTATTATTTTTACAGAAGTTAATATGCTCCTTAATTAATTTTTATATATTTTTTTGTTCTAGTTTTTTTTTAAGATAAATTTTTCATTCTATCCTGTTTATCACATTTTTTTTTAATTTTTAATGTTTATGCTCGTTCTGTCTTTCATATTAGTAAAGAACTTTTTTTAATTATTACCATTGCATGTCTATAGTTTTAAAATGATAATATCTGTTAAAGATAGTATTTCATTTTCAAATATATCGTTCCATGTTATTACTTTATGAGTCCTCTACTGTTATGGTTGCTTTATTTTTTTTCTTCGTTACCTCCAAAGTAATCTTAAATAAATTTCTGTTTTTTTTTTATTTTATCCTTATTTTTACTAACTGAATTTTTTTTCAGTATGTTTTTTTCTGAAATTCTTCTACATTACTTTAAAAATAAAATATTTTCTTTATACATAATTAAATATACTATTAATAGGAAACTATTAGCAGTCAGAGTTTTTTATTAATAATGATGGCCTTCGTTGACATATTTTCCTTACAAATGTGGAATTTTTAACCATATCGTAAGTCTTTCTTATACTTCTTATAATTAAAGAAACATAAAAAATGTATATATTTTTTTTAATTTCTTGTGAAAATTTGTATGTAATTGTTTTATGACCGTAAGAAAAATATGTTATGTTAGCTCTGTCAAACTATTTCAATAATAGATCCACCTAATTTTAGAGAAAATAGTAACTAGTGTGTAAAATCGATTATATTTTTTTATTAATTTATTTAATGTGATTTACAACTGTACAAATAATAAATACAATAAGTAAATATGCTGCATGTTTCATTTACACTTGAAAATCTTAGAAAGGAACCACGCATTGGTGGTACTTCAAGCATTAATTTAAATTAGAAGGTCCCGTAGCCATCTTTTCAGACGCCTCGGAGGATTATCAGGGTTTGTTAAGGATGAGAGATTAAGAATTAATGGGTTAGTTCAATTCAAACTGGTGATCAGGAATAACTTGATGTGAGTTAAGGATTAGGAAACATTTTTATTATAGACATGTTCCAAGGATCGGGGAAATAGGTAGATCGGAGTGCAGCATTATAGTTATAAGTAAAGAATAGGATGGCTTTACGAGGGAGCTGTTTCAGAATGTGTGCTTTAATAAGGTCGTGGCCAGGAGCTTTTTTAGAAGATAATTGGTGGTTGATGTTCATTATTTCTGAGCGATGAAAGGCTTTAGAAGTAAGGGTCATTTGGAGTGGAATTGTAATCTCTGCTTCAACATGTTCAAGATTGGTTGGATTAAGGATATCAGGATGAGGGTTAAAGGTTCTGAAGAGGTTTTCGCCGAACATTTGAGTTTTTGAACATCTGATCGTGTCGAAGTCTTATTTTCAATGAGAAGTGGATGGTTGAAGGATTTGTATTTTAGTAGTTTTCCATAATGATTTGTCAGTGGTATTTACGTTTTCTGTCAAGTACTGAAAATTTTGTATTCTGAATTTTCTAATTTCTGTTTTTAGTCTGTTAGTCAATGTATTGTGATGAGTTCTAATAGGAATAAAATCGATTATATGAAATCACATTTTCGTTAAGTCGATTTTAACAAAAAAACTTTGCTGTAACATCCTAGCCACACACCTGCTCTAAATATGTAATTTTAGTTTCTGAGCTAGGCTGTTCACATACTTAAACACACAAACTAATATTTGTGAAGCTTGCTCATTTGGATTTAGGAAACCTCAAAACGCGTATTCCCGTCGTTAACTCTTGTTCAAAATTTTTCAGGAACGCAATACTTCTTACCATGTACGAGTATTCTATGTTTAAGTAAATGAATGCCAGCAATTAAATAAAATGTATAGACATTTCAAAACAATTCTTTAAAAAGTATACAAACGTAATTTTTTTGAAAAAAAAACACTTCAAATTGGCATTATACGCAAATTTTAATATATAATACAAATAAATTATTGTAAATTGTAATAAAAATAAATCTATAGACCAACGCTAAAAAAAAAAACATGGTAAGACTCAAACGCAGATAAATGCGTTCATCTGCGCTATAAAGTGTTTTTTCTGAAGCCATTACTGTAATGGATAACCTCTTAGGTCGACAAGGCAGGCAATGACAAGATTAATTCACAGAGAGCAGTAGAAACCGCCACTTATACAATGCAGTCAGCCTTAATAGCTTTTGAACACGGCAAGAAATATTGTAACAATTTACTAGAAAACTCTCTTACAAGCGCGACAGCGTAACCTTCTCTAAGGGCGATATTTTATTATTTTAGATGAATAGGGTTGTTTTTATAAAATTTAGAAATTGATGTTCACAACACCGAAAATATTGTCCAAAGAAGAGAGTGCTATTCATTATTGGGGAGAAGACAAACACGTTCGAAATTCTAATACGCCTTCCCTCCGAAATAGTAATAAATCAAGACTAATAGCTGCGAATCAGCCGCATGGTTCATTTTTCAGACTTCAAATATTATATTTATAATGTGGAAATAAATAAATGCAATATTATTAATTGAAAATTGACTAACTTAAAAAAATAGTTACAAACATCAGTCTCGTAGTAAAGAATCGTCACTATTCAGTAAGGAATGTTTCATTAAAAAACATTCAAAAATCACATAGCTTTGTTAGATTTTCTCAAATGAAAAGATATCTAATGTGAAATAGCGAGAAAATAAGGTAAGTAAAACAGAAAATATGAACACACACTATACTTTTGCTGATAATTGTCTCCTTTCAATGATTTTTTGTAATATTACCTTTTAAATGACCACCACCAAATTTAAAAATTGTCTAATTTTTTCTTCATAAATGTTTGTCCTGCTTTTTTAACGACGATTTATTTTATGCACAGGATGCTCAATTTGGTAAACGGGTATCAGGAGCCAAAATGTTACAAAAAAAAATCTAGTCGACGCAGCAAGAATGGCTTAAAGTAATGATTGAAGAATAAAAAAGGCTTCCCAATCTTAGATTTTCTGCGAAATATTATTTTTATTTTTTCTAAACCAATTTTATCACCAACAATAATATTTCGTTTGAATCGAAAATATTATCTTTTAACTAATAAAAAAACGATCATTAAATTTATGTCTTTAGCGGTGAACCTAATTGGTTCACAGCTCAAAGTGGTGTGGGAGGGGATAAATCAAATAAAAAACTTAGGGAAATAAAATCTGTCCTGTTACAACTGATGAAGGGTTAGAGGTGCAGTACTTTGTAAGCAAGTACTGTTACAAACCAACGGTTGTGAAGGAGGTGATTTGGTCAGAATCTCGAATGGACCACCCAATTAAGAGTACCCACTTTATGAGGCTGGGAAGACCACGGAGGGCAGACGAACCCAGGTCTAAAGTTAAACAGAAAATAATTATCTGCTACAGCCGGATTCGGACACGTATCTTTTGAGTTTGTGTCACAGTAACTTACCAATGAGCTCCCCATACAATATGGGATGAAATATTGGATAATGAAATATTAGTTTTTGTTCAAGTTACGCTTGTTTTTTAAGTATTTTTTTACGCTTAATCAAATGGAAAAAAAGTAAGATGAATAACCACCCTAAAAAAAGTTATACTTTACTATAAGTGAAAATTCACATATTTTTATTGTCAATTATAACGGGTTTTTTCAGTTTTTTAATAATAACTTAAAAAATAATTCTGCGAAGATAAACACTTTATTGTACAATTATTAGTTGAATGAATGACTTGTCCTCATTTAGCCCTAATCACGCCCTTTCATTAAGTAGGACAAAACAGTCGTTATTAATACTTAATCTTTACAATTTTGAATCTTTATTGACCGGCACTTAGACTATATTCCTATAATCACTTTATGTAACATATTAATTATTATTATTATGGCACTATGGTCTTGCAAGAACCTGGGCCTCCTCCATCACAGCCAATCAATCCACACGGGCTTTCACTTTCCATCAGTCAACATTCAAAAGCCTCAAATCCGCCTTAACATCGTCCAGCCATAAACCATCTTTTTTGGGTATCCTCTCAACGTGTCCTAACCATCTTATTCTTGCTCTTTTGACCAAAGCCACGATGCTGGGTCCCCCGAACAGATAATGTAACATATTAAAGTAAAAAAAAATTCCTACATTTACAAGTTATATTTTGTTTTCTAGTAGAGAGACCGCGGACTACAAACCATACAAGACATCGAATATTCTTTGAAGAGCCTAAGTCAAATTGAAAAATAGGCAGGGTTTTTTTTTTTTAACATATAACTATAAAGTGGCCTTTCTTGAGCATGTTCTAGCGACTGTTGGTTTATCCAGAAAAATAAATATACGGATATTATTAGTAATTTTGTTTGTTTTAAGTTTTTAGAAAATAAACCTTACAAATTGCTTATATTACGAGTTACAAGAAAAAATCTGCATATAAAGCATTTACAATCATTTATTTTTCTCTTTTTAGGATAGTATTTCATCTTTCTTTCCTTTCCATTACATTCAGAGTAAAAAAAAAATATTCAGATTAAATATTGACAGTTTGTAGGGAAAAAAATGATAGAATTCGTTTTTTTGAATGTTGAATCCGAATATCAGATATTCGATCTAGTTAGCTTCGGTATTCACGACGAAAAACAACAATATTGTAAAATAGCAGTTTTTTCATAGGTCGGAAACTAAGTATACTCCAAAAATAAACATTCTATATGTGTATTACTTATTATTATTTAAAATAATGGAATTATTATTAATAAAAATATTATGAGTGAAAATGCAGAGCGAAATTTTAACGGTAAAGGAAATATGATCTCATAGGACCATACAGTAAAGGTATGAGGTGTTATTTCGACCTGCAGAATATCGACTTCACTGACAGACGGCTCTACCCCTACGTGCACTGGGTAATGATCCTCAAGGAACAGATCTATTACATTTGAACTGTAACTTCAGAAAAACATAAAGTATTTCTTCCAGGAAAACCTAGCAGTTCTAGGCGATGAGGTGAATTCTAAATAATACAAAACTGTGAATTTTGTCCTTATTCTGAAATTAGTAGTTCTTATGGTTGATCAATTTCATAAATGAGGTTCATTAATATTACAAAATATATTTCTTACTTTAAAATATTAATCGAAAGCTAATAGGGATATGAAAAAATTATTAGCATACTGAGCACTACAGAAAAGCTCATAAAATATATTATTTCTTATACCAAACGGTATTGCACCGATTTCTTCCCCCCGCTTACTTGTAAGTTGCCCTACAATACAACTTTTTTTCTCTGGTCATATATTTGCTTGTGGTAATTATTATAAACTCGATCCCTGCGCTTACACGAAGGACCTCAACTCAAATTCATCTATCAAAAGTAAAGTCAGACGATTTAGACATAAATGGACCGTCTTGTTCTGAGTATACTCTAAATGCGAAATTTAAGTATGTCGATCTCATTCATATTAAGTATATAAATCTCATTATAAGGGTCGTGAAGTTTTCAAGGGTTTTACAAAAACAAAAAAAGCTGAGATAAAAGTTGAATGCAGGAAGAATTAGAAACGAGACGTAAACAAGAAGGGATAAGGTAAAGGAACATAAAACAAAAAAACGTAAGAAAAAATACTTTTTTTATTTATAATCTTAATATTTTCTTGAGACTGGTAATTTTTTAATAAATAATTCAAACACTATCTAATTATAGTCTCAAAACTTTTTATTTATTTTATAGGTCCAACGTTTCGGCCAATCCGGCCATCTTCAGGGACAATCTACTCAATACCACTTTGAAAACATTTTTTTTTAAAAACGTTTATTAATAGTGTTTGCAGATAAATAATTTTGACTGTGTTTTAATGGATAATTGACTAATTAGATATTAATGTTTTGACCTGGACAGAATAGCCTGAATGAAGTTTTTAGAGTGGTTTAAATTATATGTTTTCAAAGTGGTATTGAGTAGATTGTCCCTGAAGATGGCCGGATTTGCCGAAACGTTGGACGTATAAAAGAAATAAAAAGTTTTGAGACTATAATTGGATAGTGTTTGAATTATTTATTACAAAAATACTTTTTTTATATATATAACAATTGCTACAAGAGGTATTATAATCGTAGTTCCTGTATTAACAATGAGATTTTATTCCTTCTGGACCTTCCCAGATATTCAAAAAATCAAAATAGTTATTTAAGTTCCAGCATACAAAAAAATGTAGCTACATAATCGGTTTTTTACCTCAAACATCACAGAATCACAGATCAACAATAAAATTTATATATTTGAAGAAAAAAAGGAAATGTTCATAGAAGGGCTATTAAGTTTATAAGACTGATATTGAAAGTAATATATACAAAAGAAATATTTCAATCAAAGGAAAAGTTGTATAGTTAATATTGCAACACAGGTGAATTAAAGAATTTTAAAAAATGCTGAAATTTCAAGTCAATCGATAGTTTAAATACTACAATTTTTTTGTTTATTTTTTAAAAATATTTATCGTATAACCATCTATAAATGAAAACATATAACAAATAACTGATTAATAATAAAATAGTGAAATAGAAGCAGGATTTCACACACCCCAAACCGCTGGAGAACTTCAAACAGGAAGGATTACCCAAGGGATAGGGTATATTTGAATATAAGTGTGAATCGCTACGACAAAGGGAACCCTCTAACAAGGCTCTCTTTCATCCACCAATCTCAAAGAGGAAAATTTACATTCGGAATGCAACCTCCCTAGGCGAGCTCTCTAGATGCCGGGGGCTGGGGAACATCCTACATTATCTCCCATCAAAGAAAGTATAATCTCCAATAAGGGGTCAGGTCATTAGAAAACAATGGCTGAATTCCGTTCTACTCCATCAAAGTAAAGGGTGGCAACTATATCATAAAGAGCAATAAGAGAAAATATTTTTTAAGTACTCTAATGCTATCTATCAACTACCTATTAGTACTATTTTTTTCATCCGAACCTGAAATTTGGTCTAGTAATATAGTTGGACCTAAAATCTCATATCTCTCCCAATACAGATACTACAGAAAAAAAAATTTTAAGGATTTTCATACTTCATTACACCTCAATAGTTCTGGATTAAAATCTGATATAAACAACCTTTCTTTAAATATAAGTCAATCCACAGTGAAGGCGATGTTTGCCTATGAATATTGACTGACCTCTCGGGAATACTCCTGATATCATCATATCTATACTACAATATACAAAATGATTTTATAGCAATAGTTAATATTAAGAAAGATAAATAAATAAAATTAAATTAAACATAAAAGAAAAATCTGTACTCGATAATGGTATGTGATATTAATTGATGTGATTAAGATGTAAAAAAATCTAATTATTAATATGAATTCGTACATATTTGTTTTCTTAAGGTCAAATGATAATAGCCCTCCAGAATGTGAGGTCTACTATTGTTTAATAAAGTTTCCAAATGATATGGTAATCCTGTGTCTATCAAATTCATGCAGTCTGTGTTTAACAGTTAGTAGTACGTTACACTGTCTACATGTAGGTCAGTGGTTCCAAAACTTTTTTGTCATACCACCTCCTTTCCAGGAAAAATATTACTTAGCGCCCCCTGGAAATTCATTTTTTGTTCAATTTTAATAACAATTAATAGGAAATGTATATGTAGTAATGTTTCTACCTTTTTCGAAAGATGTAGTAAAGAAAGGTATAAATTAGTAAAATTAAACTTTGAAATTATGAAACTATTTATTGAACTCTTAAATACAAAAAAAAGTTAAACAGTAGATGAACCTGGGTGCTGTTACCAATTTAATAATCCTAGGCTCTATTTTCGTCAGCAGTAATATTGTTGACCGTGACAACTTATAGTTATTCATCGCTCCCCAAATGCACCTGTGGCCATCACCACCCCCCCTTGAATCACTGCAGTGTCCACTAGGGGCGGTAGTGCCCACTTTGGGATGTTCCTCCACAGTAAGTATTCTTGGATTAGTCAAGTGGATTCTTAGATTAGTCAATTCGTAGTCTGGTCAGTTTTACTTCGTGTCGTCTGCAGCTTTGGGTTGATGTCTTCCATGAATGTACAGTACTCTTAATTTGTTTTCTGTTATGTTGTTCCATGTTGGCTGCAATTTATTTGATATTTGCATTTTCATAAGAGAATAAAGGTCGTTGTAGAATGGCAGGTTCAACGATGCAGCTTTTGCCGCTTGGTCAGCTATGTCCTTATAACCATGTATCCAGATGAACAAAACTGTGTGGTCAGTCTAATTTAACTTGTAGCATATTTGAAATATAAGTACTGCGACAGGATGTGTTGTATATACGTTTTTCAAGAATCTATGAACAGAATGATATTATAGTAAGATTCTCCATTAAATGTTGTTGACTTTTTAACACAAAATTTAAATAAATAAATTGAAGCTTTCAAATTTTGAATTGCAGCTTTTCATTTAGTTTGATTAATGCTAAAATGGCCTAAATTTTAGAAAATATTCTTTTTAATTATCTTTAGCTCCCATAGTCAAGATCAATTAGCATTCAGCTACTTAAAAATTATTTTCAGGCCGCAGCATGATAATATTACATTTGTCTCCGAGAACTGAACCATTTCCTCAAAAATTAACATTAAGAACCATAGTTAAGAAATATGCATAAGAAAATATTTCCGCCCATATCATAACATAATAAATTTGATTCTTGAAAACGGAAGTTCGGTAGAAATATTAGTTGTCATTCTTATTATTAATTATTAACTAAGGATAATGAATAAACAAAGGCTCCAGATAAATATCAAGAGAAATATAAGAAAAAATTATACAAATTGAAAAGGCGACGCAAGTTACATCAAAATTGCCTTTTGGTAGTTTGGAAGAGACACTTGAGCCCCTCCTAATGAAGACGGATCTTGAACACTCACCATGAATTTGAATAGCTTTACTGCTTAGCCGTGGGCAGATGTGGGCTAGAACAAGAGTACCGAGTGGATGAAAGCCTGAGTGCATTTGTCACAAGGAAGGTGGAATTCACTGAGATGAAGGCGAGTAAGTGACCCAATTCGTCTGACGTCAGTTCTCTTACGGAGTTAGTCCGTCAGCTGTGGCGTTTCTACTTCTGTGTAGGGTCTTATGTTATTGATTACTGTATTTCTATTAATTAGAAAGAATGGTGTTTCCAAATTATTTTAATAAAGACATAATTGTTTTTAAATTGCAATACCAGTTTATTATTCAGAATAAACCTAATTGATTAAGTCCCTTTTCAGTCAGTTTATCAAGAATTTTATGATCTAAAAAAAAATCAAAATTAATTTAGTAATCAATTTTTCAATTTTTTCAATTCTAATATTTATAGACGAATAGAAACTTTTTTTTACCATTCAGAAATGGTATGCAAGAACAACAAGCCAAAAAAATAATATAATATCCCATCCGTTATATATTTTTCATAAATGACTTTCAATATCGTAATGGAATGTTATTTTATTTAACTGAATTTAAAGTATTAAATTTCAATTATATTACATAATTTGAGGAAGACCATATATTTGGTCGAATATGCGAATAAATGTACGGGGGCCATGTTTTCATATTTTCAAATTAAATGTGGAAACTTACAGATATCGCTAAATGGTTTTGATAGTGGCACAACGTTTTTTGTACGTTAATTACTTTTATTTTGAAGTAGACGTATTCGAAAGATAGAACCGTGTATTGAGCCAACTATCTATACGGATGTCTTCCAATAGGCCATCACAAAGTTATTATACTTGTTACAAAATAATCCTAATCTACTGTTTAATCTATGGAAATAAATCCAAAATAAATTAATTAAAAACTTTTTAGTTGTTTAGCTATTAAAGCAATGCAGTGAAATAAAGAAAGATATTTTTTTTTTAATATTTTAATTATAATAGTAGGGATAATCGTCCCTAATTCCCTCCCTCTTTCACCCTCCCTTTACCGCTCCTTCTTTATCTTCCTATTCTCACTCCTTCTCAACATGTTTGATCTTCGTTTATAATCCTTCGATTTTGAGATCGAGATTTTCGACATTTGAGACCTTTTAATATATAATTGCTGTTGAAGTTCTATCAGTTGGTATTACATTCTCCATAAGTCTGAATGACGCCATTATACATTGATAGGCATTACATTTCCTTGTTGCATTTATATCCTAGTTAATATATTTGTAAATTTCAATATACTAAAAAAATCTTCAATTTATTATTTATTTGTGGCCTCTAATATTTTTATTTTTTATTTAACGCTACTATTAAAATTACTAAAAATTTCATTATCAATTATTTATTAATGTAACTGATAAATGGACAGAATGGATGGTGCAGAAGGTAACCACATTATTATTGATATACCTGCAGACCGCTTTGATTGTACAGATAAAAGTATTCAAAAATTTCATAAAGAACTTTTCCAAATACATAGAGCCAAATATTTGTAATATAAATAGTGAAAACATCAATAAAGTTACCCCGCTATAGTATGTTCCAAAATATTCAATAAACATTCAGCATAAAATATATAAATATGAAATTCTTATGAAGAATAAGAATTGAAACTAAACAAGCAGATAATTTCATTTTTTTTTTTTTCGAATCAAAGAGCAACAAATCTAATTCAGCAATTTTAGTTCAAAAAGTAATGAAAAATTAAGGAAAGAATTTCAAAAATATAATCAACTGATTAGCAAAAGTGATCAAGTTTCATATTATGGAGTATTTAAATTCCATGTTCTGGAAAGTAATTCCATATTTAAACACAAGATAACTTACGATCTACATAAAATTCTGATCCTTTTCTTTTTTAATTGTGTAAAGATGTTCTGTTACTATCAGTAAGGATGTAGAATGATGGTTGGTGAGTACATAACTTAAAAACAATTTGTCTGTAGAATGAAGTTGATCGATTAAAAGCGAGGAATCTTGGTGGGGATAATGGTGAGAAAAGCCAGATGCTAAACAGTTCACCCTCCTTCCTATAATAACTACAACAGAAGGATTTTATTCTCGCATTATGAAGTTTGATCAAGCACATAGATTAAAGTAATATCAGGTAAACACGAGAGGAAAATAAATATGATTTCGTAGGATCATATAAAGGTAATTTCATTGCATTTGTTCAACAAAAACAATATAAATGCAATGAAGAACATTCAATAACGATTTTTCCCTACCAAGCAGGTCTGTAAATCCGTTGTTTGTTAAACAACTAACCATTGGTTCGAAAATTAATGTTGATATCAAGAGAGTGACTTTTATACAGCGAGGTCATAAAGATTTGGGCAAAGCTACCCGGAGATATCCCACAAGGCCCATCCTGTCCGGATTAAATTAAGAGGGAGATATGATACCTGGCGTCCCAAGTTTACTGCGAGTTAGCTTATATCCTGAGGGTGCTGTAAAAGTTTATTTTCCTCCTCCTTCTCCTTATTTCCTGACAGCGATCGTGGTCAAATTACTAACGGAGGCGAAGGGGAAATAAGTCCGTCCATGATACTCCCGTCGTTTGGGACTAGCAGTGTAGCATGTTTCACGATGAAGCGAATCTCATTGTGTACCGTTATTCAGTAAGGAGCTTCATTACCCTCAGTCATATTTCTTAGCTCCAATCTGTTCTTATGCGAAACTTTACCAAAGAGCTACGTACCCTTATATCAGGTAATTTTATAGGACTATACAAACGACATTATTTTATGCTGTATAGGAAAAAATCACCAAATAAGTACTTAGCATAAATGATCACGATTTTCTATAAAAATGAATCAAATATTTTTTTTCTTTCCTTCAAAATTAAAGATTAAAAGCGGATAATAGAATGAAAATCCCAGTTGAAATATTACTGAGATTTTTTAAAGAATTAAAAACTGTTTTCTATGAAGGCAAAACATGTTCGTTTACCTTAAGGAAGAAACAAATATTAAAGTCATGGGCTTGGACTCACTCAACCCCTCTCGGTAAAAGTGAGGGCTGGAGTGGGGGTTGTATAATGGTGAAAGTTGTTTAAAAATAAAAACAACATAAATAAAAAAAAAACCAAATCTTGTGTCCTTCACACCCTATCAATTAAAAACAAACCTTTTAATTTTTTTTACTTTCTATTACTTTTGTAAAAATGAGTAAATTAGATAACACAAGCAAGTGAAAATGGTGAAGAGGATAAATTTACACACGATCACTTAAATCTATTTAAGTGTGCCTAGTAATAATGAAATACGCCTCCAAGTACGAACAATCATATTAATGAATCTACATAAAATCATATGGAAATGTAATACTCTTTAATTTTTTCAGTTGGTGTGTTTAAAAAAAAAGATTAATAATCGAAAAAACGTACAGGTAAGTCTTTTTTTACATGATACTTAAATTTATTCAATTTTTAAATTACCCCTCGTCCCGTCAGCCGTATTTTCTAAATCTAAAGATAAAGTGTATACCACACATTTTCAACCTTTAATTTCGAAAAGAGTATTCTCTTTGATTAAATGAATAGTTTGGGAGATAAAGAAAAAAAAAGGGAGTGTTCTAATGATTTTTACGTATTTGTCAGATAGTTAATGGTAATTTGTTTTTTAATATCCAATTTGGATTCAGTACCCAAATAAATGTCTATAACAGCAGAGCAATCCATTATTTCAATTTCGTATGTGAAATTCCCTGTTGTTCAATTCAATAGAAAAAAAAAGGAGGTTGAATGAGAGGAACACTGAAATGTTTCCTGGTGACAACGATATATATATGAAAAAATTATAATAAATAACTAAAGAGTCTTTTAAAGCCAATTGAAACAAGAGCGAATGAATCAGACGTTCTTTAATTATTTTTCCAAAACCAATTTGATGAAAACATTTTAGCATTCCATTTAAATTAATTAAAGCATTCCAACTCAAAAGAGTTCATAAAATTCACATTTCTAATTTTCCACCACTTGTTACCGGTTGAAAAAATATTGATGAAGTATTATTCAATGAAGCGTGCAGTCAGTACTCTGACAAGTCCATTTTTTTTTTTTTTTACGTTTTGCCATATAAAATTCTCCAATTGTTAAAAAATGTGTAAACGCTTCAAACTTTGAGACTTTTACATATTTAAAAGTAAAATAAAATTCTTTTAATTTCTTTCTTGAATCAATTATGAATAATTGAAATATAGTTTCAGAAACTTTAAACGTTAAAATTAACTGTCAGTTAAAATATATAAAAGAAATAAAAAAAAACGTGTGTCGCCCCATATTTCATTTTACAGGCAAAACTACCCACAACCGAACTACCATCATAGTGGTTCACATTTAGTAAACCGTAGTGATGTGCAGGTTGCAAGTGGTTGAGCTTGGGAAATTTCGTATTTCTATTAATTAATGCAACTTCATGGACATGGAAGCAATTTTTATTAAACGAACTTTATAAGTTTGACTTTAGAAATATTTTTTTAAGAAAAAGGGTAAAGTATACTTTATAATTAGGGTTATTCAAAAAAGAAAAAAGTTGTTCACGTTCACTTCTTACAAGATTAATAAAAAAAAGAAAAATTGCTACTACCAGTATTATTATTAAATTTAGGTTTGTTTATGTAGCCATTATTTGCTGCAATTTCGTTTTCTATATTATTTACTAAAACGAAGAAGAATAAGTAAATAAATAAAACGGATCTATAAAAGATGAAAAGGTTTCGCATCACCGGTTTTTTTCAAACTAATATTAAAAATTTTTTAAAGAATCTTTAGGAAAATATTTTATTGAAAAAAATATGTTAATTAAGTTATGGTAAGTAACTAATGGTTGGAAGAAAAATTATTTTTGTTGTTGTTTTCATTTATTATATATACCGATTGTCATAAGGCTATAATTGATATGGTACAAATCGCTTTTGCATAATACAGTGAGGTGATTTGAATTTCATTTTTCATATTTATAAAATAAAACATTGTAATTAAAAAATAGTTTAAGATTGTTAAAATTTTCATTTTGCCAGGCACCATGTTTTACGACTGAACATTTCAAATATTATCACATTGACAGTAATTTTTTTTTATGGCAAGTGGTCCCTTTATTTTAAAAATAATTTCATGTTTATGAATTCGACAAGTATAACGGATGAAACAGAGGAAATACTGCTAGTATTTTAATATACGAGTAAAATCGCGCCGACTGCTACAGACTACAGACTACTTATAAATAAATTGCTATTAAACCAGTTTAAACCCTTTCTTATGAACGAACTTATGACCTCCTTCTTGTTATTACCAACTACTTTACAGAAGTTATTGCATTTACTTGAAGAGGATTCGTAAGAAGAACTGAAGAGTTTAAGTTGGCCCATAATCGAGACTGGGAACTCATGGTGCTGGGCAGACGCCGTAAACAGTGCGACAGCTGTCCGGATCCCTCGGGAACTGTGGCCGGAGTACTTGGAGAAACGTCAGGGCAACTTTATGTCCTCTCTTGTCTCGACGGATGAAGTCTTATTCAGGCGTTCATTCCCTCCAGCCATATCGAACAGAGAACTAAATACTCTTTAGCATAAAGGAATTGTCGGCTTTTATTTATATTAACTTGAAAAAGCTAGGATAAAATTAAATGAAAAAAAAGGAAGAAACAGAATCAGGTCCCTTGTTATTAAAAGGATGACAGCCCCTTGTAATTAAAAAGAAAAAAATAATAACCAATATAATTTTTTGAGTTATTACAATCATTAGGATATTTGTTAATTAATCCCCTCTAATAATTTTACGACTTATGTTACAAGATACGTAGAATAAAAAGATAAAATAAGTTAACCCACCATCAACCGCCGGTTTTCGGTGAAAGCATCTGATTTTCATTTTCTTGCTTTGACACAGGCGATAACACCACAAAATCACCTGAAAATGATCCACAGAACCAGTCATTCCCATTAATCGATTTTTTTCTTCAAAAAGGTGTCGGATTAGATGTATCTTCCGGCCATATCTGAGTCATATTTGAAAAATGAAATTTCGAAAACATTTTTTGGAGGGAAATTCGACCAAATAAAACCAAATCAACAATTGTCTGGTTAACATCAAACAAATGAATTAAATGTTGATTTTTTTGATTTAAAATAGGCTGTTTGCTTACTTGTTGTGTTCAAGGTGCTTATTTGCTTAATTTAAGATGAATTACCTACCATTTCATTCTAGAAATCATTTTATTTAAATACCAGTATATAATCTATTAAAATTATCGATATTTACTTAAAATAAAACTATCAGCACCCAAAATATTGATACTTTTACCAATATATATGTAATCATTATTTCTATATGTTTGAGTATTATTGTTTAGATTTTTTTTTTATATATATTTACAACCCTACTCTACCTTGTATATAAGATTTTCATTTGGCACTGTCTAATAAACAATTGTTATTAATTCACTGATTATAAGTGATATTTAATTATTTCTGGAAATGAAAATAATAACTTTTCCAAAATGATGTAGAATACTTAATAATCTTAACTTACCATAAAATAGATGGAAAGCAAGATATGCAAGCTATATTACACATTCAGGAGAAACATATAACAAATTATGTGGCTAAATAATTTCGAGAATATTAAACCGTTTATATTGTGTTTAAAATAATCTATCAGTTGGATTCCTAGACTTTTCTACCAATAATAAAATTTAAAATTAAAGTTTACGCCACATGGATGTTGGTAATGTTAAAGAGGAATCCAGATAAATGAACTCCAATATTTATGTCAAGGACAGCGAACACAAATAAAACTGTAAAAACGAAGCATAAAACGAGGGTATCTGTAGGGTATCCGGCATAGAAAGCACGTCCCAATAATAATTTAACTCTGCCAGAGAGACTTTTCCAGTTTTTATTTAATCATCTTTTATAACATTTTTCACCTGACCAGAACCAGTAAATGTCCCGGTCGTAAATTCTCTTTTTTTTTTTTTTTTACTTTAACGACCAACCATAAATGGTTTAGCTTAAACTTTCAATATTTTCCACAATTTTCAATTTTATAATGGTGCCTACGTGATATAAAAAAAAGAAATTAAACCAAAAAACTATTTCAAAGCCGAAAAAAAGATACATACAAAAGAAAGATATTATTAAGAAATATAACTTACTTGTGTTCCGATACCCCTTAAATCTGAAAAAAAGTCATAATAAAACAATATTATACGATTTTCATTTTTTTTCTTAATGAAGGAAGGTGGAAAAGTAGCTCAAAACAGTAAAAATATATATATATATATTTATTAAGCACCAACGTTTCGCTCTAATTTTCGGGGTTTTATCTGAGCTCTTGTCTCGAAAGTAACAAAATGACTGTTTACAAATCTTCCAAAAACCTGTAAGTAATCTTTGAATTTTATTTCAGTTTTTTGTTTACTTGCTAGACGAGTGCCAAGATTTCCTGATAAATGGAGCGAAACTTTGATTCATAATAAGTAGATCTACATTACTTTTTGACTATCTCCCTTCACTAATAGCATACGGCCAGTTAATATTTCCTATTTTTTTTTTTACCAATATAGTATTAATGATATTTTTTGGAGTAAGATGTGCCAGATCTTAATCAAGGATAAGTATTATACTCTTTTCCTCTGAGTTCAATTAACATGAGTCAAGATTTTTCTTACTTAACTGAAGAACTTAAATCAACTTATGAGTTGCGCTGGAGTAAAGCACTGACATTAAAAACTAAAAAAAATTGGAATTTTTCAGGTTTGATTTTGAACCCTTACTTAAATAATACTTTTTGACTAAATGATTACTTTTGAATATTAAATATTTTAGTCTTCTTTTTAGTTCGTGATCGAAAAGCCGATTTTGTAAAAATATTTCGTTTATTTGTTTAGGTTAGGCGTCCTTGCTAGCCATTTTTGAAGCTTTTTATTTATTTATTTTTAGTTGTTCTTTTGTACCGTTTGAAAGTTTTTTTTTGTTATCTATGTCTTTAAAATGCCTATTGGATGCTCCATTGCCTATTGTAAATGCATGATTTATTTATTATAAAAACAATGAGATTTCTAGAAATATATCATTATATAAAACATTGTATTGATAGCGAGTGATTTGCTATTATTTACTCAGTTCTGCTACTTATCACAAAAAGTTTTCATCGGATCGTAACAAAATGTATGTTGCCCCACCCTGGAGGTATTCCATATATATATACACATATGAGAACGCCATCCATTTTTGAATCTATATTTATTCCTGCATTTCGATATTAAAAATGAACCATTATTTTTTTAAATAACAATAAACGTGATTTATTAAAAACTGTGCCAACGAAAAAAATCGGTGTATTCTGTGCGCCAGAATACCCAGGACCCTCCTGAAGGTAGGAGTATCAATAGGAAGTTAATTTGTCTTAACAAGGGTGGAAACATAGAGGAATGGGGAAATAGTTATCAGTAATGAGTTGGAAGGTTTTGGCAGGCACATTACATAAGGCCAAGAAACATTTTCAAAGCTCGCTTGTGTGGATAAAGATACCATCAATTTCTAAGGTCTAAAAACTTTGTTAAAGTATAAGAAAAATTTTAACATTTTTTAAAATTAATGCATAACATAGATATTTGATTAAGATGTTGTCATTATGACAGAAGGGTCATAAATATCTTCGCAACGCTAACTCAGAATGCATTCAAAGACATTAAAATGAAATATACGATATGCAATTCCTTTGTGGACTCTACAACTAGCCCTCACAGAGAGGAAATATCGACCCATCTCTGCCACAAAGGAGAGTGTATATCAAATTTTAAAGATTATAAATTTAAATTGCGTTGGAACTAAACCAATGTGTTTTATGCAATAGCAAACATCACGAACACAACGGTAGCGGAAGGATACATATATTGAGGGAAGCAGAAGTTTCAACAATGCATATTGCTTTAAAACAATGCACCTGCGATGATAATAGGTGTATTCCAACAGTACTGAAGCATTAATAAACATAACACCTGATTCGATATCTGGAATTCCAGATTAATTTTGAACAGTTATGTGCTGATGAACGCATGGCTTGATACCTATAATGCAATTGAATATATGTAAATACATTTACTAACAAAAGCAAGCACACAAGAACATATGAGTTGAGTTTAAAAACAAAAGAAACTTCTTTCTTTTTGTTTTAGCGGCATATCTGTTTATTTTCTATTAACTTGTTAATTATGTCTAATGATACAGCGTTAAACATTCCGTTTTTTATTCACCCTTAATGGGTATTTCGATATAATCAACATTTGGCATGAAGAAGCAAAAGGAACAAATAAGAAGTTGGAAATTTACCAGGAAACCTTAAAATAGTGATAATTCTAGCATTCCCTTCTGAGGCTCAATCCAAACTTTGAAGGTAAACTTATTTGGAATTAATACGTTTGGAGAGCTTAAGCATGACTTTCAGAAGGGAATATATCCCTGAATTTTTTAATCATTCTGGGTTTCTAGAGAATTTTTTTTATTTTTGACTATGGCATTTCCACGTCTCAATTAATTGATGATCATTAATGATGAAAATAACAATTCACAATCTTGACGTCAGATATCAGAATTGAGACCCATACAATAAATGGGTTTTGTAAATTTCATATAGTATTAAAGAAATGATTAAAAATTCGATAATTAAGAAATATCTCACATTTCTGTTTTATTAAATGGCACCAATATTTTTTAAATAAATTTGGCAAAGTTTATAAAATAAATTGGAAATTTTAGCTGGTCCACTACTAGTATAAAAATGTTTAGATAATTGGTTAAATTGGGCTATCATTGAACGCTGTCAAATGTTTAAAATTAAATTAAATTAAATCTGTACCTCTACAACACAAGGAGGGTCATGGGTTTAGTACTTTGTAAGGAAGTACTGTTCTAGATCAACGGTTGTACAAGGAGGTGATTTGTTCAGAATCACGCTCGACCGCCAGATTTTTACCCAACTAAGGGTACCCAATGTAAGAGGCTGAGTGGGCCCTCCTGGGGTCCAAGAACCCACAGGAGTTGACTCACGCCTACAGTGTAACAGAAAGCAATTTTCTTACCTTGGAGTTAGTAGCCACGGGCCTTACCCCCCGGGTACCCGCGGTCCCGCTGTCAAACACTTACAACTACCATATGAACAAAAAAATAATGATGAATTTACCTAAGCAAATATATGATATCAATGTATTTAGCAACATAGATATCTTTTTAAATAATTTTAGGAAGATGGTCTCGGTAGCGATTGAGTAATGTGCCCAAATAGAAGAAAAACTATTTATCAGTAACCAACATGTGCAGGACTTTATCAGGACTAGATGTAAACAGGATACAAACAATGTAAAATACCATAAGAGTAAACATAAAAAGTTGTATAAAATAAGATGCATAAATCACAAAATCATGGTAAAATTAAAAGAAAGTTAAAATAAATAAGGTTTCAGTATGGGACAATGCAAAATCAAGGAGATTGATAAATACAGGTAAATGGTTAAATAAGGAAATAATATAGATGCTCCTCTGATTCCTGAAAGATGTAAAATTTTAAACCTTATTTTAAAGACGAAAAGAAAAACATATGGAGGAAAAAGGGTAGCGTGGTGGTGCTTTAGTGGTTTAAGTTAGTAATAACAACAATGAATGTATAACTTAAAAATAACGAAATATGATTGTAACAAAATATATAAACAGTAAAATAAAAACAAAAAAATTAAACAATAAATTAAGAAGTTATTATTTTAAAAATAATTTTTAGGTATCAACCACTAAAAAAAAAAAAAAAAGAATAATATTAATACGAATGTATATATACTCCTATCTAGAGTTTTGGTACCTGAGGAATATTTCATAAATTCGTGCGAAGAAAAGAAACTAGTTAGTAATACAGGGGAAAGATGAGAAAACGGGCGGTTTGAGTTTTTTACTGGGTCGCTTATCAGGGAGCTCTCATTAGACCAGGGCCTGCTATAATTAAAAGAGGGCGTCCCTCAGTGTCTTCTTTTGTGGCCCTTCTTCATTTATCTTTTTACTTTTCTCTGTTTCCTCTTTGCCTAATTCAGATATTGTTGTCTTTTGATATTTTAATCAGGTCATGTCATTAGAAATTTATTATCAGAGTAAAGCTAATATTTAATTATTTAACTAAACGACTATTCGTTATTACATTATTGAATCGCATTTCATCCAGAAATAGAAACCCATTTTCTTTTCCTTGAATCTCAATCTTTTTGAGTTTATTATTCCTTCTTTCACGCCATTAAACCAATATTTAACTAGGGAGACATTTTTTTCTTTTTGGCATTCATTCCGACATTGTTTTGGCGAATGTTGCTCTTTCATCCTGTCTCATTATTTTAGCAGCATGATTTCAACATTCTGGAGACAGAAAACATATGATCACCACCCACAGCCCTCTTCCAGATCTAGAAGTCTTTTGATCAATTTTCATGGACGACCAATATTGAGCATTGATAGCTATTTCTACGATATTTCTTGTTAATCGTATAAAATGTTTTGCATAATAGTTTGATCAATATTAAAACCATTATATGAACTGGTTAACTCAAATTAATTAAAATTACGACATTGTTTAATATTGATAATAATAAGTAATTAATATTGAAAAGAAGTGACATATCGTCTAGCCTTGGGGGAACCCCAATGAAAGGGGGGCATTTTCTTTCCAATAATAAAAAATAAACTTGTTGCTGTTGAAACCCTAATCTATTATCTACAGGAGCAGTTCCCAAAGTGTGTGCCGCGGCACCTTGGAGTTCCACCAATGAATGGCATATATATTAAAAACGAAGATGGTCCGGGTGCTAAAAATGGTTAGCAATAACTATTTATTATGAGTCAAAAATTATTATTTGAATTCTTTTGACCACATCTGTTTTTTTAAATTATTATTGAGGAAAGGAGTAAACGTAGGGGGAAAAAATCCTAATTGTTAATAATTTATTTAATTATTTAATTCTTAATTACATCATGTTAGCGTATATATATCCAATAGGGCTGTTAGGTTTGCTGTGTATTCCAACCCAATTTATTCAGGCAGTATTCTGGTTAAATAAAGCATTTCTTCCGAATTTTCTATTTCAATATGAAATCAATCATAATTTGGCATTTTAAAAAGAACGATCTTAAACTACAATGATTCTAAGATAATGATTTTCCCAATTATTTTTTTAAAAATTAAAAAGAGTTTTACATAACTAATGGCCTCAGTGTTTGTTGTTACTCTTAAAACGCATAATGTATATAAGAATTTCGTTGGGAAGATCAGTTAGTAAATGGAATATTAAGGTTAATTTGAATACTGAAGTTTTGATAAGATTTATGCACATAATAAACCACATATTGGCACTATTTTTACTACCTTACTACAGTACGCTTTCGCTTAAATAAATTTTCGTATGGAAAATAAAAATTATAATAATTTAAAAAAAATATGTTATTATTATTTATAAACCTATTTTATATACACGTGAAAGTATCATTATAGTCGGTTTAATAAGCAAACAGTTAAGTGTCAACAAGCAAAAAACAAAATTTCCACATCCTATTAATATTGCGTGTAAATAAGCATGTATAGAAGTAGATTGTTCGATAACGCTTAAGTATATCACGCAATACCGTGCGTATTTCGTGTTAAAAATGTTAAACAGCAATTAATAAATTGTTATCAAATAATAGGAATCTTGTGTTCGTTAATAAGAAACCGTTCTGAGAATAAATAAAACAGTTTTTCATCTTGCTTATTTAAAGGTAAAATAATTTGTAAAACATTTTTTACTAATATGAAGTAAGCAAAAAAATAGTAACTGTTTTAAATATATAATGAGTGAGTTTCTAATACTAAGATTTGTAAGAAGGTTTCTGTGTTATGCACATATAGATAGGAAGCATTTTTAACGTTTGTTAATTGCGTTTTTATTACCCGTTTATTATACTCATTTGAAACATAAAACAATATCGCGAAACGTTTTCTTGCTCCTAGTTCTTCCATTCTTTCGAGGACTAATGAAAAGTTAAAGTCTTAATTTAAAAATTTATTTCATACATCATCTTTAGTCACATTCACACTCATCATTTTATCCTTTTACTAATTATGAACTTGATTAATTTGACAGTTTTACTTTACTTTTCATTATCCTAACTTAATATTAAAAATATTAACAACTGAGATATGAATATTTTGATTTTAAATTTAGATTCACTTAGACATGTCGTTCGGAATCAATACACAACTGCATTGATATACTATACTTCAATTGATCATATTTTATTTTTTATTAGTGAAATCACATGCCGTTTCAGTTTTGTCTTTTAGGTATTGCAAAGATAATAGAAAAAACTGGTAAGAAAATAAATAAACTCAAGATATCATAATTCGCTGCCATGGCATTGCTACGGCAAAGTGTTTTCAAAAATTAATACAAGATTTGAACTTGCCACCATTCTTACAGTAAAGGATTGGTAATCCTGTTAAAAAAACATTTGGCAGCTGATAGTTCAGAGTTAGTAAAAATGATACAACAACGTTTTTTCATTGTTCAACAACCTTTCAAAAGTAATAAATATGCATCATTGCATAATAAATGCAATTAGCTGGCGGCAAAAAGTGTGCACAAAAATGGTCAGAATGGTGATTTAAATTCGTTAACTTTGAAGAGAATGATTAAAAAAATCATGCAGACTGGACAAGTTGGTGACACTAAACTCACTGGCCGTTCAAAAACAAGCCCTTCAAATGTCAATATCGAAAGTGTGTAAGTATTGTTTTATATTCTTTTCAGGCGCCTCGGAGGATCGTCAGGAATGGAAGAGGAAGCAAGGTTAAAGGAAGTTTAAAATGGAAAAAATGATATCTAGTTCGGGTTAGTAGGGTTACATATGGAACATTAAGGTCTTTATGTATGAATTTATCAGTTACAAAGTAAGGAGCACTGAGAATTTAAAAGTTTCTTAAAACGAAAAAAAAATTTTTTTTTTCCTCTAGTGAAGAGAGTGAATATAGTTTACACACATTTCCTTGGATCGATTTAAAACGGCCTACTTTGTCCGATATCAATTTTTTTAGTAAAATTGGATAGTTTTCTTCTTTCTCATGATAACAATAAGTTACAAATTTTTTAGATTTAAAGGCACTCGGACATTTAAGCAATTATAAAAAGGTCATTTTACTTCCAAAATTCGAGTTTGCCAATAGTAGTCTATACAGTAAAGCCCTTTTCGTGCCTTTGGTATATTTTAAAGTATTTTGGATAGCAAAAAAATTTAAAATAAATAAAAGTTTATCAGGTGAGTGCCCAGAGTACAATGAATTATTTTCTTGATGTTTATGCTAGAAAACTGGCATTACACTACAACAGTTTCATTTAATATACAGTAAACCAAACAAACCCTCTCTTCAATTTATGATTAAAAACAACATGAAGGTTATCGATGCACTTTACTTTAATGATTATGTATTTCATTATAATCTATTTTATATTAAATTAGCATTAAATCATTTTGTAATTTACTTTATATTTGTGACAGGGCACTTTGAACCAATTGAGAATATTATGGGTTCGTATCAAGATTTGGATTGAATATCAATAAATTACAAATATAAATTATTTTCCGTTTATAAACAACAATATACAATTTAAATGTAATTATAGAAATAAATATTTTGAAGATATCTAACGATTTTAGATTATTATAAAATGATTATATTAACTATGAAAGGTTCGTAACATTATTTTTAATTTATTATAATAAGTAGTTATACATAGGTTTTATTTACATTTAATAGGAGGTTATAATGAAGGAAATAAACAGTTTTGTTGGAGTAAATGCCATAACTGTAGGGAAAAGTAAAATACCTATAGTACAAAAATGTTTATTAAAATATTTTAAGGCAGCTTTTTATGTTTAATAGTTAATAGTTATTGCAACTTCCGTATTCTTTTATGTTTGAAGAGAAGGAAATTTTCTTTCGAACACCTATAAAGAACATTTTAAAAAACTTTGGTTTTATAAATACATAGCAAAATAGTTGGTAGTCCTGAATTGTTAGTTTATTAATTTCTTAATTAAGGATAAATTTAGAGGAGAATTACTGTTTAAGGATCACCTTCTTTAACAATATTGAAACAAGAGTAAAAATTGTTTCAGTCATATAGATCATATGCACCATTTTTGAACAAGTGAAGATCTACCCGCTTGGTTATTTGAAGTTGGATATACTTTGGTATCTTAAGAGCGAACTTAAACAGTACTTCTTTACAATGTACTGAATCCTTAATGAAGGGTACAGATTTTCAAGAGCGAAGTCACCCTCTCCTAATCTTGTCTGTTAGTATTTAGTGAACAGATTGATATGAGTATAGTTAGTTCTATCAGAGCTTGGCAGAAATGAGAGAGAAATAATAGAGCAAATCTGATACTAAATCAAGAGAGAAAACTGAAATAATAAGCAATCACTAATCAAATAAGTCTACACTGAGAAACGAATACTCATTGATTAATTAACAGTTATTCATTATCACAAATGATTCATTAAATTTCAGAAAAAAAAAAAAAGTTTAGTTTGGCCAAATGAAACTTTTTTTTATGAGCCTTAGTTTTGATTTTGTACATCAAGCCTTATTTTTGTCCAAATAAAATACTACTGGTACTGGTACTGGTATTTGGTGCGGGGAACAAGTCCGGCAAGTGGGCCTATGGGTCCTTTTTGCCAAGCCCTGGGGGCTACCTAGGTTGCCGCCGTATACTAACCAAGGTGGGATTGTCAAGAATCATTCTTCGGGACCAATTAAAAATGAATGTTTAACTGTCCCAGGAGGGAATCGAACCCACAACGTTCCGAACCGAGCGCACTGGGACCTGCGCCCCAAACCGCACGGCCGTCACGTCCCTTAATAAAATACTAAGTTAAGCCATAACTTAAAACAGATTTTTATATTTTCTAAGGGTTGTAAGAACGTAAGTTGTAACAAAAGTAGGTTCTAACTATGATTGGGCCGTGATAGATCAGGCTTTGCGCTCTAGAAGTTGAGTTACCTTAGTTTGGTTCCGAGGTACATATTTGTACTGTTGAACATCTGTTATAATGTGATTCCGTACCTTAGTAAGAAGTCCAAATATACCAATTCTGTGAGATGAAATTTGTTAATTCGAAAACGTGAGAGTAATAAATAAAATTAAGAACAATGTCCTTGATCTTACTAGATTTCATGTTCAAGAATTTTAAAAAGAGTCAATGTTAAATTCATAATAAAATAAAAAAGCAGCCAATATGAACTGAAAAAATTTTTTCACAAATCGAAAAATATGGATATCGCTCCTTTATTACTAAGGTATAGAATTTAAATTTAATTTTGCACATTGATTACATCATTTTAATTCTAATTTTTAATCTGTACAGTCTACTCTTTTATTATGAACATAAAATTACCGTGATCATCGAACAATACTACCTACTATACATGCTCTTACTTACAGAAACTTTATCCGTCTATCAAAAAAACAAAAAAAATAAATAAAAGGATATGATTACGTATACGAGTATATATATAAAATCAGTTTTAAACTATTCTGCTGAATAATTTAAAATTAAGGAGTTTTCTAATATCCATTGAACAGAAAGGGGCCAATACCATACCCAGGGAGCTAAATAACTCCGCCAATGAGAAAAATCATTCGTTCTCAGTTAGCTGTGAGATTGCACTTCAGGGAAAAAAAAAACTAGATGAAGAAAACCATTTTGGCGGAAGAAGCGCAGGGGTAAGGAGGTGGGGACGGAAGATCAATTAAAAAGTCATCCCCCAGCCAGTTACGGACCCTTTTGTAGCCAGCTAATTCGAGTACCTCTAAAGGATGGCTGGAAGGGGGACTCTCTGGAAAAATAAGTTTTCCAGAGCCGCCCAAGGATTTACGCAAATTACGGCGGTAATGTTTACGTCCTCACTTTATTAGCCGGTTCCGGCGGACCGTATTTTCATAATTTACCCTTAAGGACTTAGTACGGTAACTTTTCTTTTTTTCCTACTTCACCTCTAGTCTGAGCTCAGGGATAGTAACCGTTCTAAGCTCCCTATAATCAGAACTGGAGCTAATTGCAAGTTGGTTCTGAATTAGAACTATTTGTCACAGCTATCCATGATTTGGAAAGATATGATCCAATCTTTTATAAAGTTTTAAAAATTTTGGAAAAATCTTCAAAATAGCAACTTCGGGGAAAACACTTTAAAATGGTACAAAAGATCTTTTTAGAGGTTCTTTACATAATATGAA